>NW_024532734.1:0-9228 GCF_016097555.1 Gigantopelta aegis
AGGGTTTATAAATGAATTACGACAAAATTTCAAACCTTAATTACCAGCAATAACCTTCCTTTTCAGGTAAAGCACCGTTTCGTTTTGTCTCAAAATGGAATTTTGTCCCATTTTTCTAATAGTGTCTAATTGTTTAAAGTTAACCCAAGCCTAAAGTGATGGAATTCTAATTCCAAGAACATAGTTTAATGGTTTGGTCAAGCTTAAAGGAGCCCTTTTCCCTACACAAATTAGAATCAATGAGTTTGTTCAACAACAAAGGGCGACACTAACACCATTTAGTACCCCTCATTGAAGAACGCGTTGGCAGATATATTGGGGATTCGACAATTGGCCGGAAAGCCCCTGATGTTTCAGATCAGCTAATACCTGCAAGTTGTTTATCCTTCCCTTGCAGTTTTTAAGCAGGACACAGTTCCCCTCTAATGGAAATGGCACTTCTTTTCTTGGGTGGATGTTTATACCAAGATCTTCGCACTAATAACAATTTGAAGGTGGCCTAAAATGAAAAAACTTGCAAAATCAACCCCAAAAATTTCGGGCAGTCACCCTTTTCAAGTCTGAAAAAGCTCGACAGAACCGTTTAATGCAGTTGGTCAGGAGGTTCCAGAAGAAAAAAAAGAAAACACAAAAGACGAAAACTATTAAGGAAAACAGACAAAGAAATACGTTAAAAGAACTTTGGGGTAATACCATTGGGTACTTTGTAAAATTTTTAAACGTTTTTAATAAATCAATTCCATTTTTTTAAACCAAAGGGAAACCCCAAAAATTTTTTAAAACACCCATTTTGTTTCGGGGAAACCCAAATTTTGGGAAAATTAGACGAAAGATAAAATGATTTGAAAAAACGACATTTCTTTAACACCCCTTTTTAAAAATTACCCCATTTTAAAAACAGCCCCTTGTGCACAAAATCAAAAAATCTATTATGCAATTTAAATCTTAAGTTAGAAAAAACTGTTTCTTAACTATTCCCAAATATCAATTTTGTTTTTAAATTTTAACCTTAAGTGTTTCTTTGTTCAATTAAATTTTTTTTTTCATTCTCTTCTTTCCCATATTGAGGTAAATAATCAGAGACTGGGCACTATCCCGGTTTCTTTTATCCCAAGGGGTTCAATTTTTAACCTTGTAATTTTCAGGAAATTATAATAGAAAATAATTTAAGACCACCCTTACTTCATACAAATTTGATTAATTAAATTAAACTCTTGATCTAAATGTTTTAAATCTATGGAACTGATCTTACTTGGCCAAATCTAAAACTTTTAGTTAAAAGTTGGAAATCAGTGAATGTTAGAGAACAAACACCCAAATTATTGATACCTTTACTATTTTAAAGTACTCTTATTTGTATAGAATTAAAAGAAGGTATTCAATTCTACTATCGTCTTACTTAAGGAATGAATGAATATATTGTATTGAAAGTGAGTGTCTCAGGAGTTGATAATAACACTAAATAGTTATTATTTTAAACATATAAAAAGATGGATAATTTTTATAGATGTAAATATGGATACTTGATTATAAGAGATAGACAAATGGACATATAACAGGTAGGTAATAATTGTGGAACAGGGGACTAATGATAAATGGATAGTGGACAGTGAATGGACAAATGGATAATAAACAAAGTACTAGTAAAGATAGTTTAAGAGAAATAGATTAATGGACTCTATGTTTACATAACATAATGTATTGTATTTACTAAATATCTTCACTAACAATGGAGTGAATCCAGTGTCAATCTAAATGAAGGATCAGACTCATACCAATCCCATGGCGTGATCAATATAGTATAATTATTATTGACCTTTCTTCTAAGTTTCCATTCTCTTTAGTATTCTCTACTTCTTTTTAATACTCATATATTCGTCATTATTAGTGACGTCTTGATATAATTCATGTTCAAATGTTGTATTTCAATACTTGGATTTTGAATGTACTCCTAGCATAGTATGTGGTTTAATACTGTTGTGATCATTAGGTTGTCAAAATAATTGGTGGATATTGTGTCATTATAACAAGTCAACGTTAATCCTTTTTTCAATAATCTTTTTATGGATCGATGGTGTGTCGTCGGTGTGTCTGTCATCAGCTATATAGTTGATCTAGTAAAGGATTATGACTCATCGAGGATACGTGATATCTTAGTATATGACTTTGGGACTGTTTGTGTTCATTGGTTGCTCGCTAAAAATAAAAGTTAAGTTAAAAATTATTTTAATAAACCCTTTAACATGGAACTGATGGTTGTGGTCCTTGGTATATCTAGTGATCAGACTTATTGATCCTATTATATGAGGTCAGGGTACATACGAGCAGGCAATATTGGATGACAATATGAGGTATTGTGTGATAGATTAGCACTGTTGATAATGTTTGAGTTGAAAGAGAGCTTCGTCTCAGTATTCCGTGTTCTCCTTTAGTTGTTTAAAAGGGAACAAGGCATTTGTGAATATAAGGCCAACTTTGAATATAGAGCAACAATTTGTAGTGACGAGTCCTTGATGTCCTTGTTGGTAAAATCTGTTATAAATGTAACAACTATTATAAAAGTAATTATACACATATTGATTCTCACTATACAATCATTAGGTTTTTGAGACAAACTATCTTACTAACTTAAATCTTAAATTCTCTTAATACTCTTTACTTACTTTTGAAATAAAACAGATTTCTATCACTATCAAGTGACTCTTTGTTAAAATTGGACCAGATAAACAGTGGGTGAACGAGGATGTATAGTATATTTAGTGATATAAACTTGTGACAAATGATCTGGAGACGACTCCCTACAAAATATTAAGTATCAGCTGAAAATATATTGATGCCCCGAATTTTCAATTTTTTTAAAAAAAAAATAAAAAAAAAAAAAAAAAACAAAAAATTACGTTTTGAACTGAAAGTTGCCAAATGTTCAAAACATAAATAGATGCCTGTGGTCTCTGATCTACTTAGTCCAACTTATGGTAGAAGGGATGGTACATTTATAATAAAATATTGTCAACCTTTACATCTAGGTTGTTAGAGTCACTTTGTCTTGACTGCCTGATTAAAGGAGGGGGAGGCGCTTCAGGTGTTTAATCTAATTGCTTGTCCACAGAACAAAGTGGTTTCCTTCTTTGAAGGTAGTTTCGGAGATGATTTGAGTCACACAAATCGTCCATAGGACGCATTATCATCACTTGCTAAGAACGAAAAACGTATTATCTGTGACTAGTAGTACAACTAGCCTAGGTAGTAATGTAAATTATAATATAATAAGAAAATATGTAGGTAGCTAGTGTGAAATCATATGTCGTACAGACGTTTGAATACTCATTGTCCTCTACATACTTGTATTAGATACTTCCATAAAATCATCTGATTTTCCGAGCGCATTACGGATGTTTATAATTTAGTGCTAATGGTTTGAGTGATTTGTGTGTATGGTCAGTTTTACAACTTTTATTTTATAACATGAATATGCATAACACATTATACAATAAACTGATATATGTCTTTTTTCTATCTTAATTTTTTATCTAGAGCTCTGAGATCAACTTAACAGTAACGTCAAGGGCTGCCAGGGTGGTCAATGCAGTCACAGCTATCAGAAAAAAGTTTATTAGAAGGAAGAGCAGGAGAGCATATTGTACGATATTAGTAAACTAATCCATTATACTACATGTGTTAGTGTAGAAATCAATACATTACATGTTAGTGATATAATCATGATGATGTAGTAAGTGAGTACTCTAACTCTTATATTATACTAGTGTCCTGGTATGTTCTCAATAACAAGGGAAGGATTGTAGTATAGTACCTAATATGTTGGCGATAAATGTAAAAGGAAGATTTTTATTAAAACTCATCTTACTGGAAGGGGGTAAAAATATTTGCACTTTGTGTATTATTTATGGGACCTGGTGTCCGTATAGTTCATTAGTCTCAGTAGCGATGGCCATGTAAGAAAGGGGTGGTGTTTTAAGTAATATTAATATAACCTCAATTGGAATAATATAATTTTGCGTGCCCAAAAATAATAATTGAAGTTTATTCTTAACTCTATACAAATTTGTAACAAAATCGAATGGTAACCACAAACAAATCTCACCTTAGTTTTTCTCTCTATAATGTTGTTCCTTAATATCTGCTTAGGAATGTTGATTACTTACCTTATGAGAGCCAGAATGACAGTATGACAAAACACACATGTGTTTCTCAGCAAAAACAATTCCTGTTTTTTAGGATAGCGAACAATAAACTTTGAATGAAAGCAAAAAACAGACTTATTTACAAAATTTAAAAGATGTGGTAACAAGACTCTAGAGGCCATGTGAAGTTGAAATCAAAACTCATAGACTAAATTAGGAACCAAATATTAGGCTTATAGTAAGCTAAAGTTATAGGTTATTATTCTGGACAAGCTAAGAGATCAAAGCCACCAATTGTGTCATCACATCTACCTATTACTCTTGCCCAAGGACAAATCCTGCAATTGTTAACTAGTGTAGTCTTGTGTATTTATAGTATATATATAATTAACTTTTAAATTTAATCTTTTCGTTTATAAATATTGTCACTTCGGAATTGTGTATTTTGCCCTGCTTCCTATAGTTTTTTTATTAGTCCTCATATAATACATGTAGTTGTGTTATGATTTACTATTTTTTAAATCTAATGACTTGTTTATATAGGACTATTTGTCTTTGGGAGTCTGCTAGGAACGGACATGTTACACAAAGTGAACCAATTACTCCGGAAGGGAGCCAACTTTAAATCTTGTCATAATGATTTAAGATCGTATTAGGTATTATTTATTGTTAGTATTTGTATCCTACTAACTTAGTAATTAATTTCAATATGTAGTTTTCTAATGTATTGATTGTTTTTAGCTCTGTTATTATATTGTGTATACAATAGATATATCATTGGATTTATTTTCCATATATTAAAAATATATTTGTTCATCATAGGGAGAAAACGGGGCAACGTATGAATTGTTTGGATATATACCACCTCCTACAACAGGCACGTGGCACAAAGAGAGTAAAAAACTATAAGCTTACAACGAGGCAATAGGTAATGCACCATCAATCAATGAGATCACATCTTCTATTGTGAAACTGATAAGGAAGCGTAGCTACACTGGGGCATCATGTAAGAGGGGAAAATTATACAAGTATAGTATGTAGTTTAATTCAATATTTATAATTACTAGGAATACTGGGGGGCCAATTGTATCATGTAATTTATCCATAATATGTATAAACTACACATGAAAATGTCTGCCTAAATATAGTTATCAGCTTCCTGATACACGCGATGGTCCACGAAACTACATATCTTGTTGATGTCTAGTTGTTCTCAGAGCTAAAAGGAACCTTTCTTATTACTTATCTACTGGGAGACACTATCGGGTATAGTTTAAAGAGCGTATTATTCTCACTGGGCCAGGGAGGGGGAAGCCAAAAAATACATGGGGTTCACCAATGTAACCGTCAGATAACAAAAAAATTATGAAAGAAATTGGTCAAACCAAATTACCAACACTTCAATGGCACAGTAAGCCCCACCCACATTCATTCATTACAGTGTTATAAGGCTCCTGATCCAGGGATAGAAATAGCAAAAGGAATGGAAAAAATAGAGAAAAATCTTTAATACTATCCAAAAAACTACACACTAATTAATTATCTTGATCTCACTTACCAGTAAACAATAGGCGGCTTTGTTACGGGAATGGGGGGGGAGTCTCCGGGCGAGTCTGGTACGACAACGACAATATTTAAGAAAAAAAAGACTAGAATTTATTCAAATACAATACTGCAGAGAAGCTGTTCTCCGATGGAAGACATAAGCAGAAAGAGTACAATATTAAGTTTGGTAGATAGAAAAATACTCTCCAGTACCTCTTAACATTTATAAGAAATAATAAAAATAGTCATCTTTGAGATTTATTACAAAGTATTTGCAGTAAAAGAGCCCGATAGACTTGGGTCAACATTTAACAATAGTATTAAAAGAATACATGTATATATAAAGAACAAATAGGAAATTATTAGTGGTTTGTAGTGTGAAATACAGTTGGCCACAATTAGTATGTAATTAACTCACACTTAAAAAAAAGTCTATCCTTGTGTGAATTAAAAGCAAAAAAGACATTATAAATCTGTTATTACTTATATTTCCTGTTAATGATTTATAAAAAAGAAACTTATGTTAGGCAGCTGCTGCATTTGGACTATCAAACATCGTAAAAGACAGTAGTTCAGAAGAACCGGCAAATGTAATTAAGCAGAACAGAAACATGATTAGTAGAGAGTTACCTCGTGTATAACAGAATGACGATTGTTACAGTACAGATAAGTAAATTTAGACTTTCTTATCATTAATTTGATGACTACTAAAATGGATTTTGTGGATATGAATATAAGAACTACTAAAATATCAGTATAAACATCATAACAGAATTGCTGTTCTATATATGTAGCCAGCTGACATAACAAACAACTAAAAAAGGGATGCCTAATGGACAAATCGAATTTTTGAACAAACGATTGTGTAGAAGGAATTGGTATGAATCCATCTTAACAAGACTTCAATTTAGTTTACATTGAGCTGTCCAGATACTGAATTTTATAACTTTCCATGTGTCAAGATGGCTGCATCAAGTGTTTAGTTCAAATATTCTTCTTTGCTGTTAGATACTATTTCATATTTTGGTGACATGCTGTAAAGAGACTTGTGTAGTGGTGCATTTTATGGGGTGGGGTCTATATATTTGTAGCTTTGTTTGAAGAATTACTTGTTCTTACAAGTTTTAGTTTGTTAATTGTCTTAATATGTTTATTTATTGAAGTTTAGCCATAGTTATGCGTCTACGAAGAAGTAAATTAGAGAAAATTTCGTAAAATGAAGCAAATTTAATGGATGGATATTGTGTAACATCATTCTTATAAAGTATCCAAAAAGATGTATGATTGCAATTTCATCATCCCTATATATAAAATAGCACAGTCAAAGCTTGAAACAAACATATCACCCCCCTCCCCCCCCCCCCCCCCCCCCCCCCCCCCCCCCCCCCTTGTAATTATTGAAGTGATATAAACTGTAATTGGGGTTAATATCTTAAAAGTTTATGATAGTCTCACCCTGGTGCTAGGGGTTGAGAAATATGAGAGGAGTGTTTATTGCAATCCTTTACTAACCGAGACCTCCCAAAAGATGCTGGCGTCTTGGTGGAGAATAATGCTACCAACTTTATACATTCTACAGTTACAAGAGTTAATAAATTTGTTCTGATGTAAATTATATTGAAATATACCAAGATAAATACATTAGTAGCGCCTAGAGTTTGGACACTAAGCTTGTGCAACCACAACTTCTAACACACAGACCAGGCAGGGAAAAAAAACAACCCATAGCAAAGCTGTATGTTTTAGTGTGGTGGTCAGGCCAGAAAGTAGGTGTAAACCAAATTAAAACACACCCCTATTGGCATGCCCAGTTTTTTTATTTTGTTTCTTTTTTTTTTCTCAATATTTTGGAAGATCCTACATGATGTTCGGATGTTACTAATAAGATTCATTTACATAGTTATGACTTTTGTATCAAGTAAATAACATTTCTAATCCAAAATTAAGTACTGTGTAGGATCATGAGGCAAGTAATGTAGGGGGCTGCTTGCATAATCTATTGATCTAAGGTACTTTAGCACGATTCTTAATGCGCTGCATGATCTTTTCCGATGATGAATTGGTGTTAGGCTGGGATCTACTACATGTAGCTGCATTAGGTGCTTGTTCTTTTTAGTATAATAGGGGAGCTGGCCAGAAGAGAGAGATGCTAGTAAGCCTTGATGTTTGAATATGTGATGCGTTTTCATTATCTTGAAATTAGCTCCATCACTCTTTAGCTGGGTACCTCAAACCAAACTCCTTGTCAAAATGCGGGGTCTTTTGTACTGTGTCACACACACATTTCGAGTCAGATTTCCCATTCCTCTTGTTTTACATTCTTCAACCAATAGTTGACTCGAATAGAGTGATATATACGAAATCCTGGTTGATCAAATCTATCCCTCATGCAAATTTATGATCAAATCCAGGCTTCAAAAATATATTGCTTGTAATATCCCACAGTACTGTCATGGGAAATGACCTCTAGCGTATAATAGCATCTTTCAGATTATCGGAAACCTTTTAACGTCTTGGCCAGACTAGGCTCACCAATCGCGAAACTTTTGGCTTTTTTAGTAGTTTGTCTTCAAAAATGATCATATGGATTCATTCATTTCAAAGCAACTGAGAATTTCAACAGTTATTTTGGCAATCTGTGCCCTTCTGTGTGCTCAACTATCAGCATGCTTCAGTATCAGCTGAACCCAGGAGATTACAAAGAATACCCCCCCCCCCCCCTCACAAGGTTCTCATCTGAACCCTTACTCCTCGTAATTCCTGTTTTAGTCCCGCACTGTCTGAACAACCTCTATGGCCTCTTCCATGTAGCTTGTGATACCTTAAAATTGGTTAATTATACTTGAAAGTGATTCCGCTCTCACGTCCAATGTGTTTGGACATAAAATTCGAATGCCAGGGTTACCACTTGATGCAATAGTTTCTTTCATTTTCCTGGAAAAATGCCTTCCCTTCTGGAAGAACTCATTTCACAAAGCTTACTAATTTTCGTGAGTAAGTTCAAGAGCATTCTTCATAACCTTTGATTTTTTAAGTGTCGCAAGCTCCTGCCAAGTTAGGGTGTGCCCATAACAGTGATAATATAGCTTTTGGTTCTATCCTTGTTGGCAATACAACTTCTGCTCCCTGACCTAGCACTAGCAGCCATCATAGCTTGTTCCTCGTAATGTTCCCAATTTCGAAGTTTAAACTTTGAAATAGATCTGTTATGATAAACACTGTACTGTTGCTGCATCAACAGGGTTTCATTTAGAAAAATGGAAAGGGTGTGTGGCAAAATAATACCTTAGAGAAAATTTGGGGGCAAAGGAACTGTGCGTGACAGTGTGCTCTCTAGGGGAGTTCCGGAACGCACCCCCCCAGAAAATTTTTGATTTTAGACCCTTTGCGATTGCTTCTTATACATTTTCAGCCCATTTGTGGTTTTCACATAAGGAAACAGAAAAGTAGAAGATTACAGTTTTAAGTTAAAAACTGTACATTTTCCTTGTTTAGCGTAAGGTTATCTTATAATTTCCCTTGTGTTTATGTTTTCTAATTC
>NW_024532735.1:0-7470 GCF_016097555.1 Gigantopelta aegis
ATGTGTCCTTGTTCTTTTTATGTATCCATAGGGAAAGCATGCCAAATGTAGCAGTAGTTGGTCATCAGCATAATGGACATTCGTTTCATCTTCTGGAAAATGGAAGCTGATATATACAGGAGGATGGGTGACAATAGTATAATGGTATGGTCTCATCAAGGAGCTGAAGGAGTGTGTTCTCTAGAAGAGACGAAGGAACAGATAGTGAAGCTGAAGAAGACGGTCGGTACATTGAGGGTTTAATAGACGTACTCTCTTCTCTCTCCTTCTCTCTCTCTCTATCTCTCTCTCTCTCTCTCTCACAACACACACACATACACAGGTGGTTATGATACAGATGTTGAGAGAGAGAGAAACTATTGATTTACGTCAGTAAAACCTATGTCCATCCTATACGTGACGGCTACTTTGGGTCCCCCAAACCTCAAGCTGAACACATCAACTAAAATCTCACGTAAAGGTGGGGTGGTCAGTCGTAATGTAACAGCTATTCCTAAGTTGCTTTAAAGAGGACGAAGAAAAAGTGGAAGTGAAAGTGTGTGTGTTGTGTGTGTGTTTGTGGGTGGTTGTGTGTGGTGTGGTGTGTGTTTGTGTGGTGGTCTACTGGCTTTTGATATACAAGTAATGTAGTTGTTTTTGGTTTATTATGAGAGGGCTTAACTTACTGTCTGGTAACTAATTAGGACAATATACATTCCCTCTTGTTGCGTCACTGTGTCAGTGTATTATCCGTAAGGACAGAGGACTCCTAAAATATTTATGTTGTTCAATTAGTTAATTGAAGTGTACCCAATCCCTTTTGTGATGCTTAAATTCTTATCATCACTGGGTTCAGTTCGTAGCTTATGGACTGTTTGTAATGAAATTTGGTCATTGTAATTTGTAGTAAGGGACATCTATTTATATAAATGTCTATGACATATTGGGAATATACAGTGATGACCATTCCTGTAACCATTACAATATAATATTTATTTCCACATGAACGTAATAACACACAATAGTTCAGTATTGACTGGACAACACGATCGCGGCAGCGTGCAATCACACACACTAACTACTCTATGGTATGTAGGCTATCTCTATGTCTCTCTCTCTATCATGTCTCTCTCTCTGTCCTTCTTCTCTCGTCTCTTCTCTGTCGCATGTATCTGGCTCTCCGCTCTCTCTCTCGTTATCTCTCTCTCTCTCCTCTCTCTCGTCATCTGCTATCTTCCTCTCTCCATCCCCCCCCTCAGAATCTTGTTCTAGCTTTGATTTTTGGTTACCGCGGATTTGATACTCGGCGAGACCTTTGATTGCACCCCCTCAGGCAGATATTTTTATGCAGCTGGAGCAGGTAATTGGTTTATAACAGACAATCTTGAAACAACCTTCTATCTGGAACACAACCGATGATATCATCTGTCTGGCTCTTAACCCAAGTCCCCAAGGCTTCTAATGTGGTTGCTACAGGACAAATAGCAAAGAATGCCTGCAGTACATGTATGGGACATTTGAACACTAAACAAACACGGTCTGATAAGTCAGGAGCTCATTACTGTTGTTGTATTGTCTGTGGACTTCAATCATATGCAACGGCTTCTGTTTAAACTGTTTGGACTAGATACCAACCATTCTATCACAGTATGGCGCGGGTCTGAGGGTAAGATTAAGCCAGAGTCCATTAAAATTTATTAATTTATCTTTACAATTTTGGTTTTAAAAGTTTGATAATCTCTTTCTACAACTGTAGGTACCAAGATGCACAAGCAGCTGGTAGCATCAAGCGAATCTTCCTTGCCATTTACAGAACAGACTCGACTAACAAGTTTGAGAGTGTGGTGTTCCACATGTTCGATTTTGGAGTATCGGCTGTTTCTATGTGACTCAGAAGAGAGGTTACCCTCAATGTCAGTGTTCTACTAATTACAAGATGCAGACAATGATCTCTATTGCTTTTGCTCCATTAAGTGTGTGTATGTGGATGGGTGTGGGGTCGCTCCTCTCGCTCGTATCTCTATCTCTAATCTCGATCTACTCTATCTCACTTTCTCTCTCTATTATCTCATATACATATTGTGTGCCTATATGTATCTATTGTCTTTTAGAATGAGGTCACTCTATACTGGCGCCAGTAGTGGGTGATACTCGATGTGGAAAGGTCACATACTTGCTAAGGTTACTTGAAAGAGCTCACAATGGACCAGTATGGCCTATGTACAGCTCTATTAAGAGAAACAAAATTCTTTCCAGCTGGTAAAGCAAGAGGTATGTACATATCGATTAGTAGTTGCTTACGAATTCTCTATCCTACCAAATTTCCCTCCTTCTTTTTCAGTCCTATTGCACTTCCACTCACTCACATATAGTTATGATGCTCAGGTCAAAGCCTGGATATGGATGAGAAGAAAGCCAGAATAGAAACTAACTCAATATCCTAAGGCAAACCATCCGCTCAGTTTGTCCAGGGAGAGAATTGTAAGCTCACAGACTAACATATATATATATATATATATATTAATTATATTATATATATATATATAGATCCCCCCGATAGATATAGATATTTACACACACGCATAATATAAATATATTTCAGTAAATACATATGTATAATGGCAGCTGTGTTATATCTGTTGTAATCCCCTCAATCAGGATGGGTATAATATATTATTAACTGTTATACCAGTTGTTGAGGAATCACACAACAGAATCCACTAAATATTGTGTATCTCGTGTTTGTGTTCTCCTTTTGTAATTTGTTTGTTCTTGTAGAAGTATGCTGTCAAATCCATTTAGCTGCCGTGTATGTATGAGACATCTCTTGTATCAATTACAGTAACTATAAACATTGACATAGTTAAGTGTGTATTCCATGATCTGTGTTGTTAGCACAAAAGGCTGGCTAGGAGACAAGCAATAAATTATTAAACAATCCTAATTTGGCTGCTTATTTATTGACTTCAGGGGTTTCATGTTATTAGTATACTACCGGACTTCTGTCTGCTTTGTCAATGGAAATATTACAAGAAAGTACTGTATTTTAGTAATAGCTTATGGTGATGATCGGGTGTCCCTTTTAAATAGATGATATCTCTCGATATATAGTGAAGGTGTTGTACTGAGTTTGTGGTTGAATAGTTTATATAATAGTAATGTTATAACACTCTGGTTCTTATGATAGGAATTGTCGATTTACTAATATTTACATCTCATTAAACAACGTAATAAAATAAAGCAGCGTAATTATTCTATTAGAGTATGCAAATTTAATGAAGTAATCTGTTTGGTCAGACTTTTAGGTACAGTATGTGTGTCTTAGTTACTTTCCGGGCGTACTTAGTTACTTTCCAATGTAGGTGCTTATGGAGTTGTTGGTGTGTTACTCTAAATAGTTAGAGTTCTTAACAAATGGGAACTACAATTTAGAAGCCTGTTGAGCCAAATAAAGCCCTCATGCATGTATGATCAAGCTCATAGTGACAGCTTTTGTATTCTAAAGCCCACAGTTACTGTAGTGTCAGACTCTAACCTACCACACATCTTATTTTTATAGTGGTATAAGACATTGTATATCTCTATTATTATAGGGAAAGATTCTAGTGGGAAACACAGAGTAGTGAAGTGGTTGAGATTGATCCTGAAAACCTCTGAATCACAGCGTTTGTTCTCTCTCTCTCTTCTATTATCTCTCTCTCTAGCCTCTCTCTCTATCTCTCTCTCTCCCTCTCGCTCTCTCTCTCTCTTCTCTCTCTCTCTGGATCTCCTTCGCTCTCTCTTTTTCGCTCTGCTTCTGAACTGCTATCACTCTTTCACATGGTTGTGATGGCACATGCTCATTCGGAGGGAGAGCTTCTGGGGTCTAGCTGTCTGTCACCAGTCATGGACTTTGTCAGTGCCATCATGTGATAAGAGTGGGTGTATGGCTTTGATAGAAAGGTATTTAAAACGCAATAACAAATAGAATAGGAATGGGATAGTATGGAATGAACTAAATGGAATTTATATATCCAATTATAGGGGGTGGAACAACACTGGAATTTTAGGGCGGTTTATGGTAGCAGCTGCTAATTTGTCATGGTTTAATGGTCACATATGGACTAGTCAAGAAGGGTTGGACATGTTTACTATTACAATAATATGTGTTTTTATTTATTATAACAAACATAGTCTGTACAGCTGGATGAATCAATGTTTATTGAACAATCAAACTACCTGTACCAGATTTTCAATAACACAGCTAGTACATGTTTGTAATAAATCAATTAGTAAGAAGTATTAGTCAAATTACTGATAATGGATGTTAAATCTATTCCAGTATGAAATTATTTTGTTAAATATTTTTTAAATCTTTCCTCTCTGTCTCTCTGTTCTGTCTCTCTGGTCTCTCTCCTCTCTCTCCCTCCTCTCTCTCTCCTCATGCAGACATTGCTGAGTGAGCGACTGTTAGGAACAAGAGGCAGAATTACTGATGTCTCAAGTAAATGGAGATCTGATAGCAGTAGGATTACATAATGGGGAATTCCAATATTGAGATTTACTGATTTGAGTCTTGTGTAGCTCAAAAGAGAGATCGTAGCAAGACTATTCAAGCAATCAAGTAAATTGAGAGAGCGGAGAGAGAGACGAGAGAAGAGGAGGGAATTGATTTGGGTTTCCTAATAATTGATCAACTTTTCCTGAAGGACTGTGGTGATAATCCTCCAATACTTTTATATCAACATTACAGGTTCAGTCCAGACAATATTCTAACTGGCTGTAGGGCTATGATGAGACCTGTGTTTGATTAATATAGTCTGACCTCACGTGATAATAGGGACCTACACGTCTTGGATATTGTAAGGGAATACCCAGCTTATGTCACTCACATAGATTGGTCTATTGATAGCACATACCTAAAGGTATGTACTTTGATGTTAATACCCTCTATATCGTATATCATACCCTCATAGTGTTAAAAATGTCACTACTTTATATCTTGCTATACTACATAATACACAACTGATACAATTTATGTATTATAAATATATTAGTATTATGAATAATACTGTAAGCGTTATATGTAATAGTTAATGATACAATGGGGTGAGTGATGTAATGTTATATACATGTAATTAACATATAATTACATTTAATTATATGTAATTACATGTAATATACATTTCCTTGAAGTGATACACAACAAGTCTTTTGGTGCAAGTCATCATTTCTTGAGTTGCATTCTCAAGAATTAATCGTAAAGATTTATTTTATTGACAAAGCTAGCGCTAAAATGTAAAAGTGTGTCCTTTAGAGCGACTGCACATATTTTTGGTTGTGAAAATGTGTGAATACTACAGATAAAGAGTATCATTACTGGAAAAAGTAACAAGCTAGAATGGAATGGACATTGATATCATAGGAAAGCTAGTAGCTAGGGAAAAAATACTGGGAGAGATTATGAGTAGTCCTATGGAGCAGTTACAACAAATTCCAAAAAAAGCTACTGTCCGTTTACTGTCTCGAGATTTAGAGGGAATTTTAAATTGGAACGTTTAAAAGTTTGACAGTGTGGAATGGGATTATTCATTGTTAGCAAGCAATAACAATTTGTAATAACATTTTGTTAAGTGTCCCTATACTGGGCGTCCAATATCTTTAACATATATTAATTTGGTACAAGTCGTATAGTTTGAGAAGTTTCTGAGGAAAAAGTTCACTAAAAGGAATGTTGTTCAAAAAGAGAAAGAGTGGTTTGTACAGCTGTAGTAAACAACATACCATTGGTCTTCTATCATGCAATTTACACGCAAAATTTGATCCAGTTTGATTTTTAGGTACACAGTAAATTGTGAATTTATTGTTAAAATTAACTACATTCTTCTGGAAGACCTGGGATCATACAATTAATTAATGAATTCCATCAATTACCATATATGGTTATTACTCTCTGTAGACATACTTACTTCTTCAATGACTCCCTTCCATGTAGTTTAGAAGCAGCTGTAATATGTGTTTATCTGTAAACTGATGAGAAATTCCATGAACATACGTCATATGAACCATTTAAAAATGGCCCCCATATATGCTGTATTCACTTTTTTGTACCATATATGGTTATAAGAATATATACTACACAGTTGCTATGATAACAGCCTGCTCATCAATGGGAGTGGCTAAGAATTGTGTTTGTTTCACTACAGTGAAAATTATAACCCCTTGTTTAATTGCCCTATAATGAAGGGTCTTACCCCTTTATATTAGTAATGCAAGTAACAGAAAACTGATCGTATAGAGAGATGATAAATTACTCACTATATAAAAAATGCATTGTGTTTCCCATTTTCAATTTACACACCTTTGAATTCAATTCCCTTCACATTGACATTACACCCTCTGTCAATCTCCATTGACCATGGTTAGGCTAATATAAATATTTAATTTATTCCTTACACATTTCATGTAGATACTATATGTTGTAATATATACACCAACATGTGTCCTAGGTTAATATTTTTTATAGTTACACAGCTACATTGGCCTGTCTGTATGAGTCTGTTATTAGTTTATATAAATATTCACATAATTGTGCTCTTATATTCTGTAAAATATATAAATTATATATAGTTTTTTATTGCTGCACTTAATAGGAGGTATCTTATTAACAAGACTGTTAGGATTTATCGAACGTGAAATATTATATTGTGACTGACGTGTGCATCTTGTGATTCATTGATCAATACATGATGACTGTCATTATGGCATCATTGGCATTACACAGATTGATATTGTGAATTAACTAAATGTAGGTGTATGTCCTCTACAATAACTCCCCTGCATCTACCATCAATTCCCCCCCCACTTTAAGTTTGTGGCACCCCTAGAGTAATTTAGTCATTAACACACACACACCACACACACCCTCCGTCTCCTCTCCCCTCCAATGAATAAGTCATAATAGCAGGTGGTTAACTACTGAATCTCCCACAATAACAACATAGTTCTATTCCATGTGCTACATTCACACTATGTTAGGTTTGTCATTACTCTACCAAATAGAGTGTCTTTAATTTATGTACTTTCTACCAAAGATTTTGACAAACAACACAATCTCCTAATCATAGTTCCCATGGTCTCAATGTTAGTCAGATCCCGGCTATGAGCTAAACTCAGACACTTGCCTGTAACTTAACTACTATAAGAAAAGAACAGTCATATACCACTAAGCTCTTTAAATTATGACATGTGAGTAATAATAGACTTTAACCGCTACAGTACTTGTTATTTAAGGTTTTATATGTCCTCCCAACTTGCTTTCATTCCTTATATTTTATTTTTCACTTCATCTTCAGTAACACAAATAAATTATACATTAAAAACTAAAAATAAATTGTCATAAATAATACTCAAACAATTGAATTAAACCTAGATCTCTATCATTTAATAATATTGGTTTTTCTTTTCTTACCCTTAGTCTTTTTTTACACTTGAATCCAAATAATAAAATAA
>NW_024532736.1:0-10394 GCF_016097555.1 Gigantopelta aegis
TAGTGTAGGTCATATGTATAATAATGAATGGAGAGTGTATATTATACGTATACTAATGAATGGGTAGTGCAGGTGGTGTGTATAGTAATGCACAAGTAGTGTAGGTCATATGTATAATAATGAATGGAGAGTGTATATTATACGTATACTAATGAATGGGTAGTGCAGGTGGTGTGTATAGTAATGCACAAGTAGTGTAGGTCATATGTATAATAATGAATGGAGAGTGTATATTATACGTATACTAATGAATGGGTAGTGCAGGTGGTGTGTATAGTAATGCACAAGTAGTGTAGGTCATATGTATAATAATGAATGGAGAGTGTATATTATACGTATACTAATGAATGGGTAGTGCAGGTGGTGTGTATAGTAATCCACAAGTAGTGTAGGTCATATGTATAATAATGAATGGAGAGTGTATATTATACGTATACTAATGAATGGGTAGTGCAGGTGGTGTGTATAGTAATCCACAAGTAGTGTAGGTCATATGTATAATAATGAATGGAGAGTGTATATTATACGTATACTAATGAATGGGTAGTGCAGGTGGTGTGTATAGTAATCCACAAGTAGTGTAGGTCATATGTATAATAATGAATGGAGAGTGTATATTATGTGCATTATAATGAACGGGAAGTATAGATTATATCTACTAGTATTACAATGAACGGGATTGGAGATTATATATATAATACTGAATGTGGAGTATAGTTTATATGTATAGCAATGGATGTAGAATGTAGATTATGTGTATTATAATAATAAATGGGGAGTGCAGATTTTATGTATAGGAATGAACAGGGATTGTATGTATCTCACCACTATTGATTATACATTGGTGACAGTACAAATATAAAGCCAAGTACTGACTAAATTATTAACAGTAGGTGCTATATACTACCTGACATGAAGAGAACAGCCTCTGTGACAGGATTTAAGCAAATAAAATTGATACTTCGCCACCTGCAATTTCAATTATCCACTCTCCTAAGCACATGGGCTAATGGAGGGGAGGCTACTCTCGTTAAATATATGTACCACAGGCATAGCAAACAATGGTCTTGCCTATAGCTAAGCAGATATGCATCTGTCAGTTTGATATGCCAAAATCAAGAGGCAATGTTACCCTTCCAATATTCCATAATCATACTGTCAACGTCGCTCACTGGCTGAAATAGCGGTGTGATCCCTTAAGGTTAAATAAGTCAATATGGAGGATTTCTTCAATGATGTTTGACACAGGGTGACACACTTTGATACCTAATTGTGAGGTAACTATGACAGTTACAGGACTCAAAATGTACATGCTAATTGTCCAGATAGGTGGAAATCTGAAACTTATCAGTTTGGGTGATGAATATTTTTTTTCTTTCAATTAAATTCAATTTTATTATATTAATATTTTCAAAATTTGTAATTTCACAAATTATCACATGATTCAGCCTGCATTGTACCCGTATCAGGTCATAGGTCATTCTTTTCAATCAGAATGTATCCCTACACCCTGTGACAGCCTCACTTTGAGTATTAAGGCTAATTGAATAAGTCAAAATGGAGGCTTTTTTTTCCAAAATACCGGAGGGTAATTTTTTCAAAATGTGATCCTGGGCCAAATGGTGAATGTATAATATGGAATGGGCCTCCCAGACCAAATGGATATGGTGCTATTAAGTTCAAATCACCAATCACAGGCCAGTATCGTACAGTAAATGCTCACAGATTAACTTTCATGGTCTTTAATAAGGAGATGGACATAGATGGCAGTGACATCAGTCACCTGTGCCATAACCGTCTTTGTATGTTTAAAGATCACTTATCTGCTGAGCCACATGCAATTAACAGCTCGCGCATACAATGTGTGAACAGGGATGTCTGTCAGGGACACGGACAATACCGCCCCCCCCCCCCCCCCCTGCCTCTTGCATCTCAGAATGCATAACATATAAGAATGTAAAACAATAACAAAGGTTAATTTAAAGAAATATTTTATGTCATAAAATCACATATAAATATCACATATAAATATCACATGATACATTTATTCAAAAGCATACATTTATTCACATTACTATTTTTTATTGTTTAAAGTCAATCTTCAATGTCTAGGGTTCATGTCCACAGCAGAAATGCTGTCATGCAAACACTGTGAAGTCAATAGTTCCTCTCCTAACATATGTTATCAACACACACTGTGAAGTCAATACAGACCAGTTCCTCTCCTAACACAAGCTAGTTCACAACACACACTGTGAAGTCAATACTGACCAGTTCTAACACAAGCTTGTTTCACAACACACACTGTGAAGTCAATACAGACCAGTTCCTCTCCGTAACACAAGCTGGTTCACAACACACACTGTGAAGTCAATACAGACCAGTTCCTTCCTAACACAAGCTGGTTCACAACAACACTGTGAAGTCAATACAGACCAGTTCCTCTCCGTAACACAAGCTGGTTCACAACACACACTGTGAAGTCAATACAGACCAGTTCCTCTCCAACTCTACACACACACTGTGAAGTCAATACAGACCAGTTCCTCTCCGTAACACAAGCTAGTTCACAACACACACTGTGAAGTCAATACAGACCAGTTCCTCTCCGTAACACAAGCTGGTTCACAACACACACTGTGAAGTCAATACTGACCAGTTCCTCTCCGTAACACAAGCTGGTTCATAACACACTGTGAAGTCAATACTGACCAGTTCCTCTCCATAACACAAGCTGGTTCATAACACACTGTGAAGTCAATACAGACCAGTTCCTCTCCATAACACAAGCTACAACACACACTGTGAAGTCAATATGTCAATACACTGTGAAGTCAATACAGACCAGTTCCTTAATCCTGGTTAACACAAACTGGTTCACAACACACACAATACAGACCAGTTCCTCTCCGTAACACAAGCTGGTTCACAACACACACTGTGAAGTCAATACAGACCAGTTCCTCTCCGTAACACAATCTAGTTCACAACACACTGTGAAGTCAATACAGACCAGTTCCTCTCCGTAACACAAGCTAGTTCACAACACACACTGTGAAGTCAATACTGACCAGTTCCTCTCCGTAACACAAGCTGGTTTACAACACACACTGTGAAGTCAATACTGACCAGTTCCTCTCCGTAACACAAGCTGGTTCACAACACACACTGTGAAGTCAATACTGACCAGTTCCTCTCCGTAACACAAGCTGGTTCATAACACACTGTGAAGTCAATACAGACCAGTTCCTCTCCGTAACACAAGCTGGTTCACAACACACACTGTGAAGTCAATACTGACCAGTTTCCTCTAACACAAGCTGGTTCACAACACACACTGGTTCACAACACACACTGTGAAGTCAATACAGACCAGTTCCTCTCCGTAACACAAGCTAGTTCACAACACACTGTGAAGTCAATACAGACCAGTTCCTCTCCGTAACACAAGCTAGTTCACAACACACACTGTGAAGTCAATACTGTGAAGTCAATACTGACCAGTTCCTCTCCGTAACACAAGCTGGTTTCAACGTAACACAATACTGAGTTCCTGGTAACACACAACACACACTGTGAAGTCAATACTGACCAGTTCCTCTCCGTAACACAAGCTGGTTCACACACACACTGTGAAGTCAATACAGACCAGTTCCTCTCCGTAACACAAGCTGGTTCACAACACACACTGTGAAGTCAATACAGACCAGTTCCTCTCCATAACACAAGCTGGTTCACAACACACACTGTGAAGTCAATACAGACCAGTTCCTCTCCGTAACACAAGCTGGTTCACAACACACACTGTGAAGTCAATACAGACCAGTTCCTCTCCATAACACAAGCTGGTTCACAACACACACTGTGAAGTCAATACAGACCAGTTCCTCTCCGTAACACAAGCTGGTTCACAACACACACTGTGAAGTCAATACAGACCAGTTCCTCTCCATAACACAAGCTGGTTCACAACACACACTGTGAAGTCAATACAGACCAGTTCCTCTCCGTAACACAAGCTAGTTCACAACACACACTGTGAAGTCAATACAGACCAGTTCCTCTCCGTAACACAAGCTGGTTCACAACACACACTGTGAAGTCAATACAGACCAGTTCCTCTCCGTAACACAAGCTGGTTCACAACACACTGTGAAGTCAATACAGACCAGTTCCTCTCCGTAACACAAGCTGGTTCACAACACACACTGTGAAGTCAATACAGACCAGTTCCTCTCCGTAACACAAGCTGGTTCACAACACACACTGTGAAGTCAATACAGACCAGTTCCTCTCCGTAACACAAGCTGGTTCACAACACACACTGTGAAGTCAATACAGACCAGTTCCTCTCCGTAACACAAGCTGGTTCACAACACACACTGTGAAGTCAATACAGACCAGTTCCTCTCCGTAACACAAGCTGGTTCACAACACACACTGTGAAGTCAATACAGACCAGTTCCTCTCCGTAACACAAGCTGGTTCACAAACACACTGTGAAGTCAATACAGGTTCCTCTCATAACACAAGCTGGTTCACACACACTGTGAAGTCAATACAGACCAGTTCCTCTCCGTAACACAAGCTGGTTCACAACACACACTGTGAAGTCAATACAGACCAGTTCCTCTCCGTAACACAAGCTGGTTCACAACACACACTGTGAAGTCAATACAGACCAGTTCCTCTCCTAAACACAACACACTGGTTCACAACACACACTGTGAAGTCAATACAGACCAGTTCCTCTCCGTAACACAAGCTGGTTCACAACACACACTGTGAAGTCAATACAGACCAGTTCCTCTCCGTAACACAAGCTGGTTCACAACACACACTGTGAAGTCAATACAGACCAGTTCCTCTCCGTAACACAAGCTGGTTCACAACACACACTGTGAAGTCAATACAGACCAGTTCCTCTCCGTAACACAAGCTGGTTCACAACACACACTGTGAAGTCAATACAGACCAGTTCCTCTCCGTAACACAAGCTGGTTCACAACACACTGTGAAGTCAATACTGACCAGTTCCTCTCCATAACACAAGCTGGTTCATAACACACTGTGAAGTCAATACAGACCAGTTCCTCTCCACAACACAAACTGGTTCACAACACACACTGTGAAGTCAATACAGACCAGTTCCTCTCCGTAACACAAACTGGTTCACAACACACACTGTAAAGTCCATGCAGACCAGTTCCTCTCCGTAACACAAGCTGGTTCACAACACACACTGTGAAGTCAATACAGACCAGTTCCTCTCCGTAACACAAGCTGGGTTCTTTATATACTCAATATAATTAAAAACATTCACTATAAAACAATACTCCAAAATGCCTTATAGCCGGACTGAGAAAACACATGGAACCAGCATTTATTTGTACATCATAAATAAACATAAATCTACATATGATCTATAAACATTCCACTCCTAATAAACCCAATCTATTTTCAGATAACAATTCCATTTCCAGGTTAAAAAAAACAGAGATAAAACTCGGTGAGCAAAAGACTGGAAAATATATCTATCCATCTAAATGAATTAATAATGAAAACTTGGCTGTTATTGGTTCGGTCACAAGAATAAACTCTGTAGACAGATGCTTCTCCTTACATACACATTTAGCATGTGCAAACTGATTTTGGTCATGAATATTCATGACCACTCTTAAAGGAGTATAAACCTAACAGATTTGTGTGGTGGTCTAGGAAAACCTGTCAGAAGTTGCTGGGACTAAAACTGAGATACGGGGAAAATGCACAATAAAGTCGCATGTGGTCACATTTTTTTCTTAAACCATAATAAAACCAATAAAGTATGTTCTCCTATAAGGAATATTTATAACATATGTTTATAATAAGATGTGTTTATTGATTGTTTTAGTTATGAATAATTAAATGTAATCTGCTAATTAGTGTTCATAAAGTAGTAAAATTTTACCAAGGTTTAAATACCTTTTTCTCACTGCGCATCCATATGATTACTACTGTGCATAAATACAGTTTACAATACTATTGCGAATTGTGTAAAGCAAGGAAAGTTTTCGATCGACTTCAGTACAAAAATTTCTAAATATTTACCAATATTTATTATTATACATAGAAATATTGACTTAATAATGTTTGTAAGAAATACAGGAAACAGCTAAGTACCATAAACATACATATCTGACTTCGTATTAGACAACATTGCTTTTTCATTTGATGGCCATGAACAGACAAGCTGGTGGCGCCAAAGCCGGTGATGAGAAAACAAAGTTTGCTCGCTGTTTGAACCAAATGACAATGCTCAACATGAGAAATATAGCAACTGAAATTGTTTTAGAAGAATTAATGAGCTACTACTTTATATCATGTTCCTTAAATGATAATGATGTAAACGGTGAAAGTGAACATGTTTCCGAGACGGATGTAAACAATGACAGTTGTGGCTGTGACACAGCAGCTGATGTATGCCTTGAAAATCTGGCAGATGAGATTGTTCCTTCAATTGTGGACAATTCGACAACAGGCCTGGTTTGGAAGTTAGTTGTACATGTAAGTTAAACAATGGTCAACCTTCCCACACTATTTTCATCAGATGAACTTAAAGATGTACAGTACCAGTTTTTGTAAATGTCACATGAAGAACTTGATATTGCCATCTTGTCGAAGCTGTCATGTTTTTGTAAATGTCACATGAAGAACTTGATATTGCCATCTTGTCGAAGCTGTCATGTTTTTGATGCACCTATCGTCAGTGACAACAAAGTCTCGGAAAAAGGATCAGACAAAGTGCAAGGTATAATGTACACATTTTTATTACCATAGATTTAGAATTTGCAGAGATGTATTTAAATTTCTTAATGGAATAGGGCAAGATGAGTTGAATGCATTAATTAAAAGTTGCTGGTGTTGAAGCTAGTCCACAAGAACAAAAACAAACAACCCACTAATGCCATTATTATACCTGGCCGTAGACCAGTGTCACTAGAAGACGGATGTCAAACTTCTGTCAACCAACTGCAGTAAGAAGGTGGTTTACAAACAGTACTGTCTTGCAGTGGATGTTGCTGGCACTCGGGAAGTTGTATATCGAACATTTCGAAGATTATGGCAGCATTTAGTTCCATTTGTGGTAACCATACGTTCAGCAACAGATCTGTGTTAGTACAGTCAGTCGGGGGTTTCCAAACACGCCCGAAGTGCTAACCTTCCCGATTTCGAGAAGTGTTGCTGTTAGCGACACAGGAAAGTACATTATAGTTTTGATTTTGCTCAGCAAGAGCATTTCCCATCCAATCTGTTTGGAGAAAGAGCTGCTGTGCGTGAAATTGAAGAGCATTTACGCAGGGTGACGATGGAGCGGTCGCATACCAAAAAGTGTGCAGAACTGCAAAAGAAAACATGCCACCAGATGCACAACTTGGTCCTCACCCATTTTGCAGTTTTCACGGCAAAGCACATTAAAGTTTTCATTTTGCTCAGCAAGAGCATTTCTCATCCAATTTGTTACAGCTGGGACCCATCTACTTCAAGTGTCCCCGGAAATGCAGCCTCTTTGGAGTAGCATGCGAGGCACTTCCTAAACAAGTTAAGTTTTCTGTTGTGTGACTGGGAAAAACATTATGGGCTAGGTGAATTGCATCTACATCTACATGCAGACAACTGTAGTGGGTAGAACAAAAATTCCTGCATGATGTGGTACTTGATGTGTCGGTCGAGTACTCACTGGATGCCATCAGAGTATAACAATATCATTTCTTTTGACTGGCCATACCAAATTTAGTTGTGATTGGTGCTTTGGTCTTGTGAAACGGCTGTATCTCAAAGATATTGCAGATGTTGTGTATGATTCTTCACGTGTGAATGTTGCATAGCTGTGTGAATGTTGCATAGCTGTGTGGCAATGAAGGTGGTGATGTGACTGTACCAACATTTGACTGAACCAACTTTTTAGGGACATACTTTCGGAAAATTGTGGGTATTGAGAAATACCACCATTTTCATTTTCCCCACAAATCAACAATTGTTCAAATGCAGGAATTCCCAGATTCTGAACATACTGAAGTGAACTTGGTAAAGAAAGATTTACTAGCTGTGGACGAAATGCCTTCAGTTTTCAACCTATCAGATAGTCATGATATTCAACCACCAACGCAGAAAATTAAAGTAATGTGTAGCAGAGGTCGAGGTAGACGAGGTCGCTGATGTGCAAACAGTGACTACTACCACAGTGTTATAGAAACATTCAGTGGAGATAAATTATTGATGACTGCAACAATGTTATAAAAACATTCAGTGGATATAAATCATTGACAGCGACAATGTTGTTAAAACATCCAGTGTACATAAATTATTGATGACTGAGACAGTGTTATAAACACATTCAATGGATATAAATTGGTGACAGCGACAATGGATGTTATCAAAACATTTCAGGATTTATAAATGAATGACACTACAGTAATGAGAGGCAGTGTAATACATGCATGCAAGTTTTTTGTTTTTGTTTTTTTCTTTGTTCTAGTATGTAAGATTATGGATTTAAAGTACTTCAGCCTTGATATTGTTAATATGCTTGGGGATAATGCATGTTTTAAATTTTATTATGTCTGTTTTGTTTACCTTTGACCTAACTTAAAAAAACAGAAAGTAGTTTTGTTCAATAAATTAGTTGTTACATGCCAATTTTAGTTTTTTGTGTATCATTGATGTCTCATTTGGTATGAAAAATATGTATTTTCTTAGTTAATTTGGATATACTTAACATGGTTAAAATAATTAAAACATGATAAAATCATTACTCTTTTACTTGATCAAACTTTAGATGCCATTTTCTCAGCTTCTGTTTTCCGAATAGTATCGCCTTTAAAATGTCATATCTTTGGTTCTAAATGGAATATTTAGATAATTCAAACTCAGAATGGTATGTAGTTGTTAATAATAAAAAGGTGTATGTAATTCTTTTTACCATGTGATGGGTTTTTCCTAGACTACCACACATTTTTCCTGCTTTACTGCATATCACAGGAAAATGTAATTCACAACACACACTGTGAAGTCAATACAAACTAGTTCTTCTCCATAACACAAGCTGGTTGACAACACACACACACTGTCCATAACACAAGCTGGTTCACACTGTGAAGTCAATACAGACTAGTTCTTCTCCATAACACAAGCTGGTTGACAACACACACTGTGAAGTCAATACAGACTAGTTCTTCTCCATAACACAAGCTGGTTGACAACACACACTGTTAAGTCAATACAGAAAGTAGATCTGAACCTATATTTGGTTAGGAACAGATCCTTGTGACACCATCCTAGACTGGCCTGTCTGTCCAAAAAATGATAATGGCTTAGTGTGAGAAAAACCTACTGTCATCACACAGGATACTCTTACAAATTACTAGCAGAGGTTTTCTTTTAAATCCACTTTCCAACCGACATAACAGCACTGCCACAGCCTCTGATATAATGTTTGCATCTCTTGACTTTACCAAATGGTCATAGATCTATAATTACCAACATGCATATTGTTGCTCAACTTAGTATAATGAGAGCTGGGTGTGGCTGTAGGCGGTCATTCATCCACATACTAACCGAGCCCGCTGTTGCTGATTATCTGTACCATGACAACCTGGGTTACAGCATGGAACAGCTATGTCCTAAGAAACATCAATATGAGATCACTGTTTGGTTACCACGTGTGTACCCCAAACAAACTAAATCCTTTATTCTCTCAGAGAAGGAACATTTCTTAGTGCTAACTGAAAGAGTAGCCTAACAGTATTATGTCAATATGTATACAAGATGTGGTATTTATTATCCTGTCTGAGGAAAAACATATCTTGGTGTAAATCAAAAGGAGTATAGCCTACGAGGAAGATACACATTAAACTATGTGCCACAAGTGGCTAAACAAACTCTGTGTCACATGCCATCTAGTCCATTGGAAAGTGTACTCAAAGGATCTGTTGCTTGCAATTGATAGGAATAATCCACCAGTAACAGTAGGTTAACCCTTAAGCTAACCAATTACCTTCTGACCTGAAAAACATTTTGCAGTCTAGCTGCTTCAACCAAACCAGATTTCTCATGCTTGTATCCATCTATAGGTCGAGGCATGTCCGTCCTAAGCACAATCTCCAACATTAGGAAGAATTGAATCCAGGACAGAATGAAGGACAGTCACATTTGAGGGTTGACCAAATTTGCAATAAGATTTTAATAACATGCCATATAGGTCATGTCATGAATAAATTAGGTGGTCAAATAAATCTGAGGTAAAATATCCGACTGTTACCCATTATTGTTAGTTTTAGGGTTAGGGTTAATTTAAGAGTTAGGGTTAGTTTTAGGGTCAGGGTTAGTTTTAGGGTTATGGTTAGTTTTAGGGT
>NW_024532737.1:0-11218 GCF_016097555.1 Gigantopelta aegis
GTGTTGAAACTAGGCTCTGTCCCTTTAACTAAACTTAGTGTTAATGTTCACGTGTTGAAACTAGGGTCTGTCCCTTTAACTAAACTTAGTGTTAATGTTCACGTGTTGAAACTAGGGTCTGTCCCTTTAACTAAACTTAGTGTTAATGTTCACGTGTTGAAACTAGGCTCTGTCCCTTTAACTAAACTTAGTGTTAATGTTCACGTGTTGAAACTAGGCTCTGTCCCTTTAACTAAACTTAGTGTTAATGTTCACGTGTTGAAACTAGGCTCTGTCCCTTTAACTAAACTTAGTGTTAATGTTCACGTGTTGAAACTAGGCTCTGTCCCTTTAACTAAACTTAGTGTTAATGTTCACGTGTTGAAACTAGGCTCTGTCCCTTTAACTAAACTTAGTGTTAATGTTCACGTGTTGAAACTAGGCTCTGTCCCTTTAACTAAACTTAGTGTTAATGTTCACGTGTTGAAACTAGGCTCTGTCCCTTTAACTAAACTTAGTGTTAATGTTCACGTGTTGAAACTAGGCTCTGTCCCTTTAACTAAACTTAGTGTTAATGTTCACGTGTTGAAACTAGGGTCTGTCCCTTTAACTAAACTTAGTGTTAATGTTCACGTGTTGAAACTAGGGCTCTGTCCCTTTAACTAAACTTAGTGTTAATGTTCACGTGTTGAAACTAGGCTCTGTCCCTTTAACTAAACTTAGTGTTAATGTTCACGTGTTGAAACTAGGGTCTGTCCCTTTAACTAAACTTAGTGTTAATGTTCACGTGTTGAAACTAGGGTCTGTCCCTTTAACTAAACTTAGTGTTAATGTTCACGTGTTGAAACTAGGGTCTGTCCCTTTAACTAAACTTAGTGTTAATGTTCACGTGTTGAAACTAGGGTCTGTCCCTTTAACTAAACTTAGTGTTAATGTTCACGTGTTGAAACTAGGCTCTGTCCCTTTAACTAAACTTAGTGTTAATGTTCACGTGTTGAAACTAGGCTCTGTCCCTTTAACTAAACTTAGTGTTAATGTTCACGTGTTGAAACTAGGGTCTGTCCCTTTAACTAAACTTAGTGTTAATGTTCACGTGTTGAAACTAGGGCTCTGTCCCTTTAACTAAACTTAGTGTTAATGTTCACGTGTTGAAACTAGGCTCTGTCCCTTTAACTAAACTTAGTGTTAATGTTCACGTGTTGAAACTAGGCTCTGTCCCTTTAACTAAACTTAGTGTTAATGTTCACGTGTTGAAACTAGGCTCTGTCCCTTTAACTAAACTTAGTGTTAATGTTCACGTGTTGAAACTAGGCTCTGTCCCTTTAACTAAACTTAGTGTTAATGTTCACGTGTTGAAACTAGGCTCTGTCCCTTTAACTAAACTTAGTGTTAATGTTCACGTGTTGAAACTAGGCTCTGTCCCTTTAACTAAACTTAGTGTTAATGTTCACGTGTTGAAACTAGGCTCTGTCCCTTTAACTAAACTTAGTGTTAATGTTCACGTGTTGAAACTAGGCTCTGTCCCTTTAACTAAACTTAGTGTTAATGTTCACGTGTTGAAACTAGGCTCTGTCCCTTTAACTAGGCTCTGTCCCTTTACCTAGGCTCTGTCCCTTTAACTAAACTTAGTGTTAATGTTCACGTGTTGAAACTAGGGTCTGTCCCTTTAACTAAACTTAGTGTTAATGTTCACGTGTTGAAACTAGGGTCTGTCCCTTTAACTAAACTTAGTGTTAATGTTCACGTGTTGAAACTAGGCTCTGTCCCTTTAACTAAACTTAGTGTTAATGTTCACGTGTTGAAACTAGGCTCTGTCCCTTTAACTAAACTTAGTGTTAATGTTCACGTGTTGAAACTAGGCTCTGTCCCTTTAACTAAACTTAGTGTTAATGTTCACGTGTTGAAACTAGGCTCTGTCCCTTTAACTAAACTTAGTGTTAATGTTCACGTGTTGAAACTAGGCTCTGTCCCTTTAACTAAACTTAGTGTTAATGTTCACGTGTTGAAACTAGGCTCTGTCCCTTTAACTAAACTTAGTGTTAATGTTCACGTGTTGAAACTAGGCTCTGTCCCTTTAACTAAACTTAGTGTTAATGTTCACGTGTTGAAACTAGGCTCTGTCCCTTTAACTAAACTTAGTGTTAATGTTCACGTGTTGAAACTAGG
The DNA here is from genome assembly GCF_016097555.1 of Gigantopelta aegis. Taxonomy (NCBI): domain Eukaryota; kingdom Metazoa; phylum Mollusca; class Gastropoda; order Neomphalida; family Peltospiridae; genus Gigantopelta; species Gigantopelta aegis. The sequence continues at coordinate 2,146 of NW_024532737.1, forward strand.
GTCTGTCCCTTTAACTAAACTTAGTGTTAATGTTCACGTGTTGAAACTAGGCTCTGTCCCTTTAACTAAACTTAGTGTTAATGTTCACGTGTTGAAACTAGGCTCTGTCCCTTTAACTAAACTTAGTGTTAATGTTCACGTGTTGAAACTAGGGTCTGTCCCTTTAACTAAACTTAGTGTTAATGTTCACGTGTTGAAACTAGTTAATGTTCTGTCCCTTTAACTAAACTTAGTGTTAATGTTCACGTGTTGAAACTAGGCTCTGTCCCTTTAACTAAACTTAGTGTTAATGTTCACGTGTTGAAACTAGGCTCTGTCCCTTTAACTAAACTTAGTGTTAATGTTCACGTGTTGAAACTAGGCTCTGTCCCTTTAACTAAACTTAGTGTTAATGTTCACGTGTTGAAACTAGGCTCTGTCCCTTTAACTAAACTTAGTGTTAATGTTCACGTGTTGAAACTAGGCTCTGTCCCTTTAACTAAACTTAGTGTTAATGTTCACGTGTTGAAACTAGGGTCTGTCCCTTTAACTAAACTTAGTGTTAATGTTCACGTGTTGAAACTAGGGTCTGTCCCTTTAACTAAACTTAGTGTTAATGTTCACGTGTTGAAACTAGGGTCTGTCCCTTTAACTAAACTTAGTGTTAATGTTCACGTGTTGAAACTAGGCTCTGTCCCTTTAACTAAACTTAGTGTTAATGTTCACGTGTTGAAACTAGGCTCTGTCCCTTTAACTAAACTTAGTGTTAATGTTCACGTGTTGAAACTAGGCTCTGTCCCTTTAACTAAACTTAGTGTTAATGTTCACGTGTTGAAACTAGGGTCTGTCCCTTTAACTAAACTTAGTGTTAATGTTCACGTGTTGAAACTAGGCTCTGTCCCTTTAACTAAACTTAGTGTTAATGTTCACGTGTTGAAACTAGGGTCTGTCCCTTTAACTAAACTTAGTGTTAATGTTCACGTGTTGAAACTAGGCTCTGTCCCTTTAACTAAACTTAGTGTTAATGTTCACGTGTTGAAACTAGGGTCTGTCCCTTTAACTAAACTTAGTGTTAATGTTCACGTGTTGAAACTAGGCTCTGTCCCTTTAACTAAACTTAGTGTTAATGTTCACGTGTTGAAACTAGGCTCTGTCCCTTTAACTAAACTTAGTGTTAATGTTCACGTGTTGAAACTAGGGTCTGTCCCTTTAACTAAACTTAGTGTTAATGTTCACGTGTTGAAACTAGGCTCTGTCCCTTTAACTAAACTTAGTGTTAATGTTCACGTGTTGAAACTAGGCTCTGTCCCTTTAACTAAACTTAGTGTTAATGTTCACGTGTTGAAACTAGGCTCTGTCCCTTTAACTAAACTTAGTGTTAATGTTCACGTGTTGAAACTAGGCTCTGTCCCTTTAACTAAACTTAGTGTTAATGTTCACGTGTTGAAACTAGGCTCTGTCCCTTTAACTAAACTTAGTGTTAATGTTCACGTGTTGAAACTAGGCTCTGTCCCTTTAACTAAACTTAGTGTTAATGTTCACGTGTTGAAACTAGGCTCTGTCCCTTTAACTAAACTTAGTGTTAATGTTCACGTGTTGAAACTAGGCTCTGTCCCTTTAACTAAACTTAGTGTTAATGTTCACGTGTTGAAACTAGGCTCTGTCCCTTTAACTAAACTTAGTGTTAATGTTCACGTGTTGAAACTAGGGTCTGTCCCTTTAACTAAACTTAGTGTTAATGTTCACGTGTTGAAACTAGGCTCTGTCCCTTTAACTAAACTTAGTGTTAATGTTCACGTGTTGCTCTGTCCCTTTAACTAAAACTAGGTTCTGTCCCTTTAACTAAACTTAGTGTTAATGTTCACGTGTTGAAACTAGGCTCTGTCCCTTTAACTAAACTTAGTGTTAATGTTCACGTGTTGAAACTAGGCTCTGTCCCTTTAACTAAACTTAGTGTTAATGTTCACGTGTTGAAACTAGGGTCTGTCCCTTTAACTAAACTTAGTGTTAATGTTCACGTGTTGAAACTAGGGTCTGTCCCTTTAACTAAACTTAGTGTTAATGTTCACGTGTTGAAACTGTCTGTCCCTTTAACTAAACTTAGTGTTAATGTTCACGTGTTGAAACTAGGTCTGTCCCTTTAACTAAACTTAGTGTTAATGGTTCACGTGTTGAAACTAGGCTCTGTCCCTTTAACTAAACTTAGTGTTAATGTTCACGTGTTGAAACTACGTGGAAACTAGGGTCTGTCCCTTTAACTAAACTTAGTGTTAATGTTCACGTGTTGAAACTAGGCTCTGTCCCTTTAACTAAACTTAGTGTTAATGTTCACGTGTTGAAACTAGGCTCTGTCCCTTTAACTAAACTTAGTGTTAATGTTCACGTGTTGAAACTAGGGTCTGTCCCTTTAACTAAACTTAGTGTTAATGTTCACGTGTTGAAACTAGGGTCTGTCCCTTTAACTAAACTTAGTGTTAATGTTCACGTGTTGAAACTAGGCTCTGTCCCTTTAACTAAACTTAGTGTTAATGTTCACGTGTTGAAACTAGGCTCTGTCCCTTTAACTAAACTTAGTGTTAATGTTCACGTGTTGAAACTAGGCTCTGTCCCTTTAACTAAACTTAGTGTTAATGTTCACGTGTTGAAACTAGGGTCTGTCCCTTTAACTAAACTTAGTGTTAATGTTGTGTTCACGTGTTGAAACTAGGCTCTGTCCCTTTAACTAAACTTAGTGTTAATGTTCACGTGTTGAAACTAGGCTCTGTCCCTTTAACTAAACTTAGTGTTAATGTTCACGTGTTGAAACTAGGCTCTGTCCCTTTAACTAAACTTAGTGTTAATGTTCACGTGTTGAAACTAGGCTCTGTCCCTTTAACTAAACTTAGTGTTAATGTTCACGTGTTGAAACTAGGGTCTGTCCCTTTAACTAAACTTAGTGTTAATGTTCACGTGTTGAAACTAGGGTCTGTCCCTTTAACTAAACTTAGTGTTAATGTTCACGTGTTGAAACTAGGGTCTGTCCCTTTAACTAAACTTAGTGTTAATGTTCACGTGTTGAAACTAGGCTCTGTCCCTTTAACTAAACTTAGTGTTAATGTTCACGTGTTGAAACTAGGCTCTGTCCCTTTAACTAAACTTAGTGTTAATGTTCACGTGTTGAAACTAGGCTCTGTCCCTTTAACTAAACTTAGTGTTAATGTTCACGTGTTGAAACTAGGCTCTGTCCCTTTAACTAAACTTAGTGTTAATGTTCACGTGTTGAAACTAGGCTCTGTCCCTTTAACTGAAAACTTTAACTAAACTTAGTGTTAATGTTCACGTGTTGAAACTAGGGTCTGTCCCTTTAACTAAACTTAGTGTTAATGTTCACGTGTTGAAACTAGGCTCTGTCCCTTTAACTAAACTTAGTGTTAATGTTCACGTGTTGAAACTAGGCTCTGTCCCTTTAACTAAACTTAGTGTTAATGTTCACGTGTTGAAACTAGGCTCTGTCCCTTTAACTAAACTTAGTGTTAATGTTCACGTGTTGAAACTAGGCTCTGTCCCTTTAACTAAACTTAGTGTTAATGTTCACGTGTTGAAACTAGGCTCTGTCCCTTTAACTAAACTTAGTGTTAATGTTCACGTGTTGAAACTAGGCTCTGTCCCTTTAACTAAACTTAGTGTTAATGTTCACGTGTTGAAACTAGGGTCTGTCCCTTTAACTAAACTTAGTGTTAATGTTCACGTGTTGAAACTAGGGTCTGTCCCTTTAACTAAACTTAGTGTTAATGTTCACGTGTTGAAACTAGGCTCTGTCCCTTTAACTAAACTTAGTGTTAATGTTCACGTGTTGAAACTAGGCTCTGTCCCTTTAACTAAACTTAGTGTTAATGTTCACGTGTTGAAACTAGGTCCCTTTAACTAAACTTAGTGTTAATGTTCACTCTGTCCCTTTAACTAAACTTAGTGTTAATGTTCACGTGTTGAAACTAGGCTCTGTCCCTTTAACTAAACTTAGTGTTAATGTTCACGTGTTGAAACTAGGCTCTGTCCCTTTAACTAAACTTAGTGTTAATGTTCACGTGTTGAAACTAGGCTCTGTCCCTTTAACTAAACTTAGTGTTAATGTTCACGTGTTGAAACTAGGGTCTGTCCCTTTAACTAAACTTAGTGTTAATGTTCACGTGTTGAAACTAGGCTCTGTCCCTTTAACTAAACTTAGTGTTAATGTTCACGTGTTGAAACTAGGGTCTGTCCCTTTAACTAAACTTAGTTTTAATGTTCACGTGTTGAAACTAGGCTCTGTCCCTTTAACTAAACTTAGTGTTAATGTTCACGTGTTGAAACTAGGCTCTGTCCCTTTAACTAAACTTAGTGTTAATGTTCACGTGTTGAAACTAGGCTCTGTCCCTTTAACTAAACTTAGTGTTAATGTTCACGTGTTGAAACTAGGGTCTGTCCCTTTAACTAAACTTAGTGTTAATGTTCACGTGTTGAAACTAGGGTCTGTCCCTTTAACTAAACTTAGTGTTAATGTTCACGTGTTGAAACTAGGCTCTGTCCCTTTAACTAAACTTAGTGTTAATGTTCACGTGTTGAAACTAGGGTCTGTCCCTTTAACTAAACTTAGTGTTAATGTTCACGTGTTGAAACTAGGGTCTGTCCCTTTAACTAAACTTAGTGTTAATGTTCACGTGTTGAAACTAGGGTCTGTCCCTTTAACTAAACTTAGTGTTAATGTTCACGTGTTGAAACTAGGCTCTGTCCCTTTAACTAAACTTAGTGTTAATGTTCACGTGTTGAAACTAGGCTCTGTCCCTTTAACTAAACTTAGTGTTAATGTTCACGTGTTGAAACTAGGCTCTGTCCCTTTAACTAAACTTAGTGTTAATGTTCACGTGTTGAAACTAGGGTCTGTCCCTTTAACTAAACTTAGTGTTAATGTTCACGTGTTGAAACTAGGTCTCTGTCCCTTTAACTAAACTTAGTGTTAATGTTCACGTGTTGAAACTAGGCTCTGTCCCTTTAACTAAACTTAGTGTTAATGTTCACGTGTTGAAACTAGGGTCTGTCCCTTTAACTAAACTTAGTGTTAATGTTCACGTGTTGAAACTAGGGTCTGTCCCTTTAACTAAACTTAGTGTTAATGTTCACGTGTTGAAACTAGGTTCTGTCCCTTTAACTAAACTTAGTGTTAATGTTCACGTGTTGAAACTAGGGTCTGTCCCTTTAACTAAACTTAGTGTTAATGTTCACGTGTTGAAACTAGGCTCTGTCCCTTTAACTAAACTTAGTGTTAATGTTCACGTGTTGAAACTAGGGCTCTGTCCCTTTAACTAAACTTAGTGTTAATGTTCACGTGTTGAAACTAGGGTCTGTCCCTTTAACTAAACTTAGTGTTAATGTTCACGTGTTGAAACTAGGGTCTGTCCCTTTAACTAAACTTAGTGTTAATGTTCACGTGTTGAAACTAGGGTCTGTCCCTTTAACTAAACTTAGTGTTAATGTTCACGTGTTGAAACTAGGCTCTGTCCCTTTAACTAAACTTAGTGTTAATGTTCACGTGTTGAAACTAGGCTCTGTCCCTTTAACTAAACTTAGTGTTAATGTTCACGTGTTGAAACTAGGCTCTGTCCCTTTAACTAAACTTAGTGTTAATGTTCACGTGTTGAAACTAGGCTCTGTCCCTTTAACTAAACTTAGTGTTAATGTTCACGTGTTGAAACTAGGGTCTGTCCCTTTAACTAAACTTAGTGTTAATGTTCACGTGTTGAAACTAGGGTCTGTCCCTTTAACTAAACTTAGTGTTAATGTTCACGTGTTGAAACTAGGCTCTGTCCCTTTAACTAAACTTAGTGTTTAACGTGTTGAAACTAGGGTCGTGTTGAAACTAGTGGTTCACGTGTTCTGTCCCTTTAACTAAACTTAGTGTTAATGTTCACGTGTTGAAACTAGGCTCTGTCCCTTTAACTAAACTTAGTGTTAATGTTCACGTGTTGAAACTAGGCTCTGTCCCTTTAACTAAACTTAGTGTTAATGTTCACGTGTTGAAACTAGGCTCTGTCCCTTTAACTAAACTTAGTGTTAATGTTCACGTGTTGAAACTAGGGTCTGTCCCTTTAACTAAACTTAGTGTTAATGTTCACGTGTTGAAACTAGGGTCTGTCCCTTTAACTAAACTTAGTGTTAATGTTCACGTGTTGAAACTAGGCTCTGTCCCTTTAACTAAACTTAGTGTTAATGTTCACGTGTTGAAACTAGGCTCTGTCCCTTTAACTAAACTTAGTGTTAATGTTCACGTGTTGAAACTAGGGTCTGTCCCTTTAACTAAACTTAGTGTTAATGTTCACGTGTTGAAACTAGGTGTTCTGTCCCTTTAACTAAACTTAGTGTTAATGTTCACGTGTTGAAACTAGGGTCTGTCCCTCTGTCCCTTTAACTAAACTTAGTGTTAATGTTCACGTGTTGAAACTAGGCTCTGTCCCTTTAACTAAACTTAGTGTTAATGTTCACGTGTTGAAACTAGGCTCTGTCCCTTTAACTAAACTTAGTGTTAATGTTCACGTGTTGAAACTGTCTGTCCCTTTAACTAAACTTAGTGTTAATGTTCACGTGTTGAAACTAGGGTCTGTCCCTTTAACTAAACTTAGTGTTAATGTTCACGTGTTGAAACTAGGGTCTGTCCCTTTAACTAAACTTAGTGTTAATGTTCACGTGTTGAAACTAGGTTCTGTCCCTTTAACTAAACTTAGTGTTAATGTTCACGTGTTGAAACTAGGCTCTGTCCCTTTAACTAAACTTAGTGTTAATGTTCACGTGTTGAAACTAGGGGTCCCTTTAACTAAACTTAGTGTTAATGTTCTGTGAAACCCTTTAACTAAACTTAGTGTTAATGTTCACGTGTTGAAACTAGGCTCTGTCCCTTTAACTAAACTTAGTGTTAATGTTCACGTGTTGAAACTAGGGTCTGTCCCTTTAACTAAACTTAGTGTTAATGTTCACGTGTTGAAACTAGGGTCTGTCCCTTTAACTAAACTTAGTGTTAATGTTCACGTGTTGAAACTAGGCTCTGTCCCTTTAACTAAACTTAGTGTTAATGTTCACGTGTTGAAACTAGGGTCTGTCCCTTTTAAACTTAGTGTTAATGTTCACGTGTTGAAACTAGGCTCTGTCCCTTTAACTAAACTAATGTTCACGTGTTGAAACTAGGTCTGTCCCTTTAACTAAACTTAGTGTTAATGTTCACGTGTTGAAACTAGGGTCTGTCCCTTTAACTAAACTTAGTGTTAATGTTCACGTGTTGAAACTAGGCTCTGTCCCTTTAACTAAACTTAGTGTTAATGTTCACGTGTTGAAACTAGGCTCTGTCCCTTTAACTAAACTTAGTGTTAATGTTCACGTGTTGAAACTAGGCTCTGTCCCTTTAACTAAACTTAGTGTTAATGTTCACGTGTTGAAACTAGGCTCTGTCCCTTTAACTAAACTTAGTGTTAATGTTCACGTGTTGAAACTAGGGTCTGTCCCTTTAACTAAACTTAGTGTTAATGTTCACGTGTTGAAACTAGGGTCTGTCCCTTTAACTAAACTTAGTGTTAATGTTCACGTGTTGAAACTAGGCTCTGTCCCTTTAACTAAACTTAGTGTTAATGTTCACGTGTTGAAACTAGGCTCTGTCCCCTTTAACTAAACTTAGTGTTAATGTTCACGTGTTGAAACTAGGCTCTGTCCCTTTAACTAAACTTAGTGTGTTAATGTTCACGTGTTGAAACTAGGCTCTGTCCCTTTAACTAAACTTAGTGTTAATGTTCACGTGTTGAAACTAGGCTCTGTCCCTTTAACTAAACTTAGTGTTAATGTTCACGTGTTGAAACTAGGCTCTGTCCCTTTAACTAAACTTAGTGTTAATGTTCACGTGTTGAAACTAGGCTCTGTCCCTTTAACTAAACTTAGTGTTAATGTTCACGTGTTGAAACTAGGCTCTGTCCCTTTAACTAAACTTAGTGTTAATGTTCACGTGTTGAAACTAGGCTCTGTCCCTTTAACTAAACTTAGTGTTAATGTTCACGTGTTGAAACTAGGCTCTGTCCCTTTAACTAAACTTAGTGTTAATGTTCACGTGTTGAAACTAGGCTCTGTCCCTTTAACTAAACTTAGTGTTAATGTTCACGTGTTGAAACTAGGGTCTGTCCCTTTAACTAAACTTAGTGTTAATGTTCACGTGTTGAAACTAGGGTCTGTCCCTTTAACTAAACTTAGTGTTAATGTTCACGTGTTGAAACTAGGCTCTGTCCCTTTAACTAAACTTAGTGTTAATGTTCACGTGTTGAAACTAGGTCTGTCCCTTTAACTAAACTTAGTGTTAATGTTCACGTGTTGAAACTAGGGTCTGTCCCTTTAACTAAACTTAGTGTTAATGTTCACGTGTTGAAACTAGGCTCTGTCCCTTTAACTAAACTTAGTGTTAATGTTCACGTGTTGAAACTAGGCTCTGTCCCTTTAACTAAACTTAGTGTTAATGTTCACGTGTTGAAACTAGGCTCTGTCCCTTTAACTAAACTTAGTGTTAATGTTCACGTGTTGAAACTAGGCTCTGTCCCTTTAACTAAACTTAGTGTTAATGTTCACGTGTTGAAACTAGGCTCTGTCCCTTTAACTAAACTTAGTGTTAATGTTCACGTGTTGAAACTAGGGTCTGTCCCTTTAACTAAACTTAGTGTTAATGTTCACGTGTTGAAACTAGGCTCTGTCCCTTTAACTAAACTTAGTGTTAATGTTCACGTGTTGAAACTAGGGTCTGTCCCTTTAACTAAACTTAGTGTTAATGTTCACGTGTTGAAACTAGGGTCTGTCCCTTTAACTAAACTTAGTGTTAATGTTCACGTGTTGAAACTAGGGTCTGTCCCTTTAACTAAACTTAGTGTTAATGTTCACGTGTTGAAACTAGGCTCTGTCCCTTTAACTAAACTTAGTGTTAATGTTCACGTGTTGAAACTAGGGTCTGTCCCTTTAACTAAACTTAGTGTTAATGTTCACGTGTTGAAACTAGGCTCTGTCCCTTTAACTAAACTTAGTGTTAATGTTCACGTGTTGAAACTAGGCTCTGTCCCTTTAA
>NW_024532738.1:0-7366 GCF_016097555.1 Gigantopelta aegis
GCCTTTTAGTTTAAAAGTATCTATTTAGTCTAACTGGGCAAGACATTACATTAGTATGCCTTTTAGTTTAAAAGTATCTATTTAGTCTAACTGGGCAAGACATTACATTAGTATGCCTTTTAGTTTAAAAGTATCTATTTAGTCTAACTGGGCAAGACATTACATTAGTATGCCTTTTAGTTTAAAAGTATCTATTTAGTCTAACTGGGCAAGACATTACATTAGTATGCCTTTTAGTTTAAAAGTATCTATTTAGTCTAACTGGGCAAGACATTACATTAGTATGCCTTTTAGTTTAAAAGTATCTATTTAGTCTAACTGGGCAAGACATTACATTAGTATGCCTTTTAGTTTAAAAGTATCTATTTAGTCTAACTGGGCAAGACATTACATTAGTATGCCTTTTAGTTTAAAAGTATCTATTTAGTCTAACTGGGCAAGACATTACATTAGTATGCCTTTTAGTTTAAAAGTATCTATTTAGTCTAACTGGGCAAGACTGGCAAGACATTACATTAGTAAGTATCTATTTAGTCTTTAAATGCCTAGTATCTATTTAGTCTAACTGGGCAAGAAATTACATTAGTATGCCTTTTAGTTTAAAAGTATCTATTTAGTCTAACTGGGCAAGACATTACATTAGTATGCCTTTTAGTTTAAAAGTATCTATTTAGTCTAACTGGGCAAGACATTACATTAGTATGCCTTTTAGTTTAAAAGTATCTATTTAGTCTAACTGGGCAAGACATTACATTAGTATGCCTTTTAGTTTAAAAGTATCTATTTAGTCTAACTGGGCAAGACATTACATTAGTATGCCTTTTAGTTTAAAAGTATCTATTTAGTCTAACTGGGCAAGACATTACATTAGTATGCCTTTTAGTTTAAAAGTATCTATTTAGTCTAACTGGGCAAGACATTACATTAGTATGCCTTTTAGTTTAAAAGTATCTATTTAGTCTAACTGGGCAAGACATTACATTAGTATGCCTTTTAGTTTAAAAGTATCTATTTAGTCTAACTGGGCAAGACATTACATTAGTATGCCTTTTAGTTTAAAAGTATCTATTTAGTCTAACTGGGCAAGACATTACATTAGTATGCCTTTTAGTTTAGTTTAAGGTAAGTATCTATTTAGTCTAACTGGGCAAGACATTACATTAGTATGCCTTTTAGTTTAAAAGTATCTATTTAGTCTAACTGGGCAAGACATTACATTAGTATGCCTTTTAGTTTAAAAGTATCTATTTAGTCTAACTGGGCAAGACATTACATTAGTATGCCTTTTAGTTTAAAAGTATCTATTTAGTCTAACTGGGCAAGACATTACATTAGTATGCCTTTTAGTTTAAAAGTATCTATTTAGTCTAACTGGGCAAGACATTACATTAGTATGCCTTTTAGTTTAAAAGTATCTATTTAGTCTAACTGGGCAAGACATTACATTACTATGCCTTTTAGTTTAAAAGTATCTATTTAGTCTAACTGGGCAAGACATTACATTAGTATGCCTTTTAGTTTAAAAGTATCTATTTAGTCTAACTGGGCAAGACATTACATTAGTATGCCTTTTAGTTTAAAAGTATCTATTTAGTCTAACTGGGCAAGACATTACATTAGTATGCCTTTTAGTTTAAAAGTATCTATTTAGTCTAACTGGGCAAGACATTACATTAGTATGCCTTTTAGTTTAAAAGTATCTATTTAGTCTAACTGGGCAAGACATTACATTACTATGCCTTTTAGTTTAAAAGTATCTATTTAGTCTAACTGGGCAAGACATTACATTAGTATGCCTTTTAGTTTAAAAGTATCTATTTAGTCTAACTGGGCAAGACATTACATTAGTATGCCTTTTAGTTTAAAAGTATCTATTTAGTCTAACTGGGCAAGACATTACATTAGTATGCCTTTTAGTTTAAAAGTATCTATTTAGTCTAACTGGGCAAGACATTACATTACTATGCCTTTTAGTTTAAAAGTATCTATTTAGTCTAACTGGGCAAGACATTACATTAGTATGCCTTTTAGTTTAAAAGTATCTATTTAGTCTAACTGGGCAAGACATTACATTAGTATGCCTTTTAGTTTAAAAGTATCTATTTAGTCTAACTGGGCAAGACATTACATTAGTATGCCTTTTAGTATGCCTTTTAAGCAAGACATTACATTTAGTTTAAAAGTATCTATTTAGTCTAACTGGGCAAGACATTACATTACTATGCCTTTTAGTTTAAAAGTATCTATTTAGTCTAACTGGGCAAGACATTACATTAGTATGCCTTTTAGTTTAAAAGTATCTATTTAGTCTAACTGGGCAAGACATTACATTAGTATGCCTTTTAGTTTAAAAGTATCTATTTAGTCTAACTGGGCAAGACATTACATTAGTATGCCTTTTAGTTTAAAAGTATCTATTTAGTCTAACTGGGCAAGACATTACATTAGTATGCCTTTTAGTTTAAAAGTATCTATTTAGTCTAACTGGGCAAGACATTACATTAGTATGCCTTTTAGTTTAAAAGTATCTATTTAGTCTAACTGGGCAAGACATTACATTAGTATGCCTTTTAGTTTAAAAGTATCTATTTAGTCTAACTGGGCAAGACATTACATTAGTATGCCTTTTAGTTTAAAAGTATCTATTTAGTCTAACTGGGCAAGACATTACATTACTATGCCTTTTAGTTTAAAAGTATCTATTTAGTCTAACTGGGCAAGACATTACATTAGTATGCCTTTTAGTTTAAAAGTATCTATTTAGTCTAACTGGGCAAGACATTACATTAGTATGCCTTTTAGTTTAAAAGTATCTATTTAGTCTAACTGGGCAAGACATTACATTAGTATGCCTTTTAGTTTAAAAGTATCTATTTAGTCTAACTGGGCAAGACATTACATTACTATGCCTTTTAGTTTAAAAGTATCTATTTAGTCTAACTGGGCAAGACATTACATTAGTATGCCTTTTAGTTTAAAAGTATCTATTTAGTCTAACTGGGCAAGACATTACATTAGTATGCCTTTTAGTTTAAAAGTATCTATTTAGTCTAACTGGGCAAGACATTACATTAGTATGCCTTTTAGTTTAAAAGTATCTATTTAGTCTAACTGGGCAAGACATTACATTAGTATGCCTTTTAGTTTAAAAGTATCTATTTAGTCTAACTGGGCAAGACATTACATTAGTATGCCTTTTAGTTTAAAAGTATCTATTTAGTCTAACTGGGCAAGACATTACATTAGTATGCCTTTTAGTTTAAAAGTATCTATTTAGTCTAACTGGGCAAGACATTACATTAGTATGCCTTTTAGTTTAAAAGTATCTATTTAGTCTAACTGGGCAAGACATTACATTAGTATGCCTTTTAGTTTAAAAGTATCTATTTAGTCTAACTGGGCAAGACATTACATTAGTATGCCTTTTAGTTTAAAAGTATCTATTTAGTCTAACTGGGCAAGACATTACATTAGTATGCCTTTTAGTTTAAAAGTATCTATTTAGTCTAACTGGGCAAGACATTACATTAGTATGCCTTTTAGTTTAAAAGTATCTATTTAGTCTAACTGGGCAAGACATTACATTACTATGCCTTTTAGTTTAAAAGTATCTATTTAGTCTAACTGGGCAAGACATTACATTAGTATGCCTTTTAGTTTAAAAGTATCTATTTAGTCTAACTGGGCAAGACATTACATTAGTATGCCTTTTAGTTTAAAAGTATCTATTTAGTCTAACTGGGCAAGACATTACATTAGTATGCCTTTTAGTTTAAAAGTATCTATTTAGTCTAACTGGGCAAGACATTACATTAGTATGCCTTTTAGTTTAAAAGTATCTATTTAGTCTAACTGGGCAAGACATTACATTAGTATGCCTTTTAGTTTAAAAGTATCTATTTAGTCTAACTGGGCAAGACATTACATTAGTATGCCTTTTAGTTTAAAAGTATCTATTTAGTCTAACTGGGCAAGACATTACATTAGTATGCCTTTTAGTTTAAAAGTATCTATTTAGTCTAACTGGGCAAGACATTACATTAGTATGCCTTTTAGTTTAAAAGTATCTATTTAGTCTAACTGGGCAAGACATTACATTAGTATGCCTTTTAGTTTAAAAGTATCTATTTAGTCTAACTGGGCAAGACATTACATTAGTATGCCTTTTAGTTTAAAAGTATCTATTTAGTCTAACTGGGCAAGACATTACATTAGTATGCCTTTTAGTTTAAAAGTATCTATTTAGTCTAACTGGGCAAGACATTACATTAGTACTATGCCTTTTAGTTTAAAAGTATCTATTTAGTCTAACTGGGCAAGACATTACATTAGTATGCCTTTTAGTTTAAAAGTATCTATTTAGTCTAACTGGGCAAGACATTACATTAGTATGCCTTTTAGTTTAAAAGTATCTATTTAGTCTAACTGGGCAAGACATTACATTAGTATGCCTTTTAGTTTAAAAGTATCTATTTAGTCTAACTGGGCAAGACATTACATTAGTATGCCTTTTAGTTTAAAAGTATCTATTTAGTCTAACTGGGCAAGACATTACATTAGTATGCCTTTTAGTTTAAAAGTATCTATTTAGTCTAACTGGGCAAGACATTACATTAGTATGCCTTTTAGTTTAAAAGTATCTATTTAGTCTAACTGGGCAAGACATTACATTAGTATGCCTTTTAGTTTAAAAGTATCTATTTAGTCTAACTGGGCAAGACATTACATTAGTATGCCTTTTAGTTTAAAAGTATCTATTTAGTCTAACTGGGCAAGACATTACATTAGTATGCCTTTTAGTTTAAAAGTATCTATTTAGTCTAACTGGGCAAGACATTACATTAGTATGCCTTTTAGTTTAAAAGTATCTATTTAGTCTAACTGGGCAAGACATTACATTAGTATGCCTTTTAGTTTAAAAGTATCTATTTAGTCTAACTGGGCAAGACATTACATTAGTATGCCTTTTAGTTTAAAAGTATCTATTTAGTCTAACTGGGCAAGACATTACATTACTATGCCTTTTAGTTTAAAAGTATCTATTTAGTCTAACTGGGCAAGACATTACATTAGTATGCCTTTTAGTTTAAAAGTATCTATTTAGTCTAACTGGGCAAGACATTACATTAGTATGCCTTTTAGTTTAAAAGTATCTATTTAGTCTAACTGGGCAAGACATTACATTAGTATGCCTTTTAGTTTAAAAGTACATTAGTATGTTTTATCTATTTAGTCTAACTGGGCAAGACATTACATTAGTATGCCTTTTAGTTTAAAAGTATCTATTTAGTCTAACTGGGCAAGACATTACATTAGTATGCCTTTTAGTTTAAAAGTATCTATTTAGTCTAACTGGGCAAGACATTACATTAGTATGCCTTTTAGTTTAAAAGTATCTATTTAGTCTAACTGGGCAAGACATTACATTAGTATGCCTTTTAGTTTAAAGTATCTATTTAGTCTAACTGGGCAAGACATTACATTAGTATGCCTTTTAGTTTAAAAGTATCTATTTAGTCTAACTGGGCAAGACATTACATTAGTATGCCTTTTAGTTTAAAAGTATCTATTTAGTCTAACTGGGCAAGACATTACATTAGTATGCCATTACATTAGTCTATGCCTTTTAGTTTAAAAGTATCTATTTAGTCTAACTGGGCAAGACATTACATTAGTATGCCTTTTAGTTTAAAAGTATCTATTTAGTCTAACTGGGCAAGACATTACATTAGTATGCCTTTTAGTTTAAAAGTATCTATTTAGTCTAACTGGGCAAGACATTACATTAGTATGCCTTTTAGTTTAAAAGTATCTATTTAGTCTAACTGGGCAAGACATTACATTAGTCTATGCCTTTTAGTTTAAAAGTATCTATTTAGTCTAACTGGGCAAGACATTACATTAGTATGCCTTTTAGTTTAAAAGTATCTATTTAGTCTAACTGGGCAAGACATTACATTAGTATGCCTTTTAGTTTAAAAGTATCTATTTAGTCTAACTGGGCAAGACATTACATTAGTATGCCTTTTAGTTTAAAAGTATCTATTTAGTCTAACTGGGCAAGACATTACATTAGTATGCCTTTTAGTTTAAAAGTATCTATTTAGTCTAACTGGGCAAGACATTACATTAGTATGCCTTTTAGTTTAAAAGTATCTATTTAGTCTAACTGGGCAAGACATTACATTAGTATGCCTTTTAGTTTAAAAGTATCTATTTAGTCTAACTGGGCAAGACATTACATTAGTATGCCTTTTAGTTTAAAAGTATCTATTTAGTCTAACTGGGCAAGACATTACATTAGTATGCCTTTTAGTTTAAAAGTATCTATTTAGTCTACTGGGCAAGACATTTAGTATGCCTTTTAGTTTAAAAGTATCATTTATTTAGTCTAACTGGGCAAGACATTACATTACTATGCCTTTTAGTTTAAAAGTATCTATTTAGTCTAACTGGGCAAGACATTACATTAGTATGCCTTTTAGTTTAAAAGTATCTATTTAGTCTAACTGGGCAAGACATTACATTAGTATGCCTTTTAGTTTAAAAGTATCTATTTAGTCTAACTGGGCAAGACATTACATTAGTATGCCTTTTAGTTTAAAAGTATCTATTTAGTCTAACTGGGCAAGACATTACATTACTATGCCTTTTAGTTTAAAAGTATCTATTTAGTCTAACTGGGCAAGACATTACATTAGTATGCCTTTTAGTTTAAAAGTATCTATTTAGTCTAACTGGGCAAGACATTACATTAGTATGCCTTTTAGTTTAAAAGTATCTATTTAGTCTAACTGGGCAAGACATTACATTAGTATGCCTTTTAGTTTAAAAGTATCTATTTAGTCTAACTGGGCAAGACATTACATTAGTATGCCTTTTAGTTTAAAAGTAAAGTCTAACTGGGCAAGACAAAAGTATCTATTTAGTCTAACTGGGCAAGACATTACATTAGTATGCCTTTTAGTTTAAAAGTATCTATTTAGTCTAACTGGGCAAGACATTACATTAGTATGCCTTTTAGTTTAAAAGTATCTATTTAGTCTAACTGGGCAAGACATTACATTAGTATGCCTTTTAGTTTAAAAGTATCTATTTAGTCTAACTGGGCAAGACATTACATTAGTATGCCTTTTAGTTTAAAAGTATCTATTTAGTCTAACTGGGCAAGACATTACATTAGTATGCCTTTTAGTTTAAAAGTATCTATTTAGTCTAACTGGGCAAGACATTACATTAGTATGCCTTTTAGTTTAAAAGTATCTATTTAGTCTAACTGGGCAAGACATTACATTAGTATGCCTTTTAGTTTAAAAGTATCTATTTAGTCTAACTGGGCAAGACATTACATTACTATGCCTTTTAG
>NW_024532739.1:0-10526 GCF_016097555.1 Gigantopelta aegis
GCTCTTAGACTGAATATACCATGATCCGACTTTGGCCAAATGTCTAAAGTTTGTTTTATTTAACGACACCACTAGAGTACATGGCTTAATGAATTATCAGTGTAAACAAAACAAAGTTAATTTGAATACATTTTTGTGAGTATATAATTCAGGTTATTGTATTTACTTGTGGCAAGCCAAAGGAATAAATATGCCTGGTCATTATGGAGAAGCCACCAATAGTTCTGTGCCCAAATTCGTGTTTCCTCTGAGACAGAGTCAAACAAAATGTCACATCCATTACTTGATGATGAATAATTCATGTGCTCAAGTGGTGTCGCTAAACAAAAGAAACCCGTCATAAACAGTGTCCTTGTACTAGAACATCAAAGGTATGTGTTGTTCTGTCTGTGGAAAAGTGCACCACGACTGGTACATCAAAGGTCATGGCATGTATCCTGTCTCTGTGAAAGTGCATATAAAAGATTCCTTGTTGCTGATAGGAAAATGTATCGGGTTTCCTCTAAGACAACAAGTTGAGAATTACTAAATGTTTGACATCCTTTAGTCGATGATGAATACATGATGCGCTCAAGTGATGTTGTTAAATAAAACAAAACGTACCCAAACAATGTCCCTCGACTGGTACATCAAAAGTCGTGGTATGCACTGTTCTGTCTTTAGAAAATTGCATTTAGCAGATCCCTTGCTGTTTGTGTTTTTATCGATTCCAGTCTTGTTATGACGTGAAGCCAAATTGGAGCCAAAATGACATCGCGCATGAACTAGGACGTGCATGCTGATTTGAATTTAAATATGCCCTGATGTTGATATCAAATATACCCACCTGTTTGTGCACTTTACCACTGGGCCACTTCCCGCCCCTCATTTAATACTAAATGTGCATTCTTAAACTGCTCGCCCGATGCGCAGTCGGTCTAGGATCGATCCCGAACAATTTAATTGAAGACTATATACGGGTTTTTCCGATTGTCGCCCATCAGTTTATGACGTTGCCAATAGATGGCGTAACCGAACGGCCGCCATTAAGGGAGTGCAATTCACGCAACAATAACATGTGGCGGCATTGCAGCTGGGTGCAGTTTCAGGTTTTATGATTTTTGTGTAACGTTTTGCAAAAGCAAAACCAGTGTCTTGGATAATTGAACCTCATTTAAAGATTGTATATTCATATGAATATCGGTGGAAATCTGTGAATGATTAAAAGCATATAATAAAGCACCTATACACGGCAATACAAAAGCATAGCGAATAAATTAAACACACGCAAGTGTGAATCATTTTGATGGTTATTAAGTGAAACTTTACTGAATGCATCCTAAAATATAGATAAGTATTTCAATTATGTACGTTTGTAGAAAACGTGGTGTATCATTTTGAAAAAAAAAGATAGACTGACCTTAGATCTAGAGTAGATGTCAACGTTTAGCTGTTACTATTATTAGCTCTTGGATATTCCAGATGTGATCACATGGGGTTGAAGTGGGGTGCAGTTAACATGGCCAACTATTTATCTCTTATTTATTTTTATTTTATTAAAAAAAGTGTTTTATATATATATATATACATACGAGTTATTATGGTGTTAAATGTGTGCGATAACATGATAAATAATTTACTAACGTAACACGCATACATGCCACACCGAAAATCGCACCCCACCCATTTCGTCGAATTTTAAAAAATAATTATTTTTTATTTTATATATATATATATTTTTTTTTTATTATTATTATTAATTAATTGATTAATTAATAATAATAAATAAAATAAAAAATTAATTAGTTAATTTATTTATTTGTTACTATTTTATAATTGTAATATATATTTTTAAAATTATCTTTTGTTTCTTGGAATTTTTTTTTTTTTTTAATCATACACAATATACAACACTAAATTACCCCGAAAATGCGCTTCTGGTCAGTCATAAACATTTATATATACTAGTTAATTACAAAACGAACCCCTTTGACACTTACTGGTGATGACCAAGGCAAGTACAAACAAAACAAGAGCTTAGGCTGGTGGTGGTGGGTGGGGGGGGGGGGGGGGGGGGGGGAGAGAGCGGTGTGTCATCTTATACCCTCGTCCGGTGAGGCTAAATATTGTTTTAATGTTCAATACATTAGGCTACACAAGTGTTCAGGGAAATTATATTTGCTTGCATAAGTCTAAATTATTCCTTATGCTTTTATACTTGCGTGTATGAGCTATATACATGCTTTATTATTTACGTTTTTAATGATTAATATACTTTGATGTGAATCTACAATCTTTAAGTGAGGTTGTATTATTCGACATACTGGTTTTGCTTTTGCAAAATGTACTAACATGGTAATAAATACTGAAAATGCACCCAGATGCAATGCCTCCACATGTTATTATTGTGCGAATTTCACTCCCTTAATGGCGCACCGATCACGTGATTATAAACATGGCCGCGCACAGTACTTTGACGTCACTGGACAATAAACCCGTCTATTGGTCAGAATTATCGAATGAATTCACGACTATTATTATTATTATTATTATCAAATGGTGTGTGAATGTGTGTGTGTTTGTGTCGGGGGTGTATGTGTGCGTGTGCCGGTGTGGTGTGTGTATGTTTGTGTGTGTGTGTGGTGTACGAGCGTGTGTGTGGTGTAAGTATTGTGTGTTGTGTGTGTGTATGTGTGTGGTGATTTTGTGTGTGTGGTGGTGGTGGTGGTGGTGTGTGTGGCTGCGGTGGTGTGTGTGTGTCTTCTATTGTTCTTCCCAGCCAGTGTACCACGACTGTGGCATGGTGCATATAAAAAAATCCCTTTCTATTCATGGGAAAATTAAATTTAGCGGGTTTGCTCTTTAAACCTATATGTCAAAATGACCAAATATTTAACATCGAATAGCCTATGATGAATATATCAATATGCTCTAGTGGTGTCGTTAAACCAAACAAGCTTTATATATACATTTACTTAAATGAAAATGACATATTCGCGTTGAATGCACTTTAAAATAAGTGGACAAGAAACAACATTTGTTTTATCGCGAGAGGTCTATGGTATCCAGCCCCCCAAGGCACCCCCCACCCCAAACCGCACCTTTATTAACGACTCCGTGAACGTGGAAATTACTCCAATGAATGAGTAGTAGTTACACAGACATTTCTTCTATAAGGCTCATCCATAATACTAGAACGTTCAATGTATCGATCATTCCATTTTCAGAGTTAAATTGATTATTTCTCTTTGTCTGCCTTCGAATCGTCCAAATCGCTAATACAAATTTTACGCCAGGGAATTATGACGGAGTTCGTCACATCATTTGCCAACTTTGTGGCTAATACTAAAAGCATTCCTGTTAGTATTTAAAGGGGCATACCCAGGTTTTTAAACACTGAGGCATATGTTGTATTATTATAGCTGTCTTTGATAATTGAAATCCCACTTTACTTAGATTTTATTGTTTATATTATCCATTTCCGTACACGTGAAGTGTTTTTGGTCATCCTGGTGTTTTTAATATCACAAAATGCATTTCTCATATGTTTTAGTGTTTATAAACTAGGGCATATCCCTTTAAGTGTTATAATCTGCTCTCACGTGTCCTGTTTTGTACACCAGTCATACTAATAAAACAGCTGATTACTAAATGCGAAGAAGTAAGCGTGTTGACGTAATTAAATGCTTTGTGTATTTAGATATATCCAGAACGAAGGAAATGTTTTATTTAACGACGCACTCAACACATTTTATTTACAGTTATATGGCGTCGGACATATGGTTAAGGACCACATACATATTGAGAGAGGAAACCCGCTGTCGCCACTTCATGGGCTACCCTTTTCGATTAGCAGCAAGGAATCTTTTATATGCACCATCCCATATACAGGATACCACATATCATGGCCTTTGATGTATCAGTCGTGGTGCCGTAGCTGGAGCTAGAAATATATCAAGAAAGAGTATCCGTTCTGGAAATTATACAAATCAAACCGCTCCCAATCACAGGGCTGGACTGAAAGTTGACATTTCAATTAATTCATTTAAACTTAGTTTCGTGCTTATAGCCAATTAAGGTTCAATCACGATGTCCTGGGCACACACCTCAGCTATCTGGGCTGTCTGTCCAGAACAGTTGGGTTAGTGGCTAGTGAGAGAGATACGGGTGTAGTGGGCTCACAACTACCAACTGAGTCGGTAGAACTCGCTCCATGTGGGATCCGGTACCAGGCTGCGATTACCAGCGTTACGTTCGATGGCTTAACCACGACAACAACGAGGCCGGTTATAGCCAATTGCCGTGTTCTTAGTTAATATACGTAGCAGTGAACGCGTGAATGTTGTATAATATATTACTACACATTCTACGTTCAACGACAGTAATCGACGCTTAGACTCACAAGCGATCTGACTGGTTTCCGACGTGGTCACGTGATTTGACGAGAAGCGCAGAAACAGTCTGGCGAGCGATCGAGCGCCGTGTTTGGCTACAAAAGTAGATCACGTAAACACCTGTAACTAGGCGCCGACACAGTAATGTTCTTGTCTCGTTAAGCTTAATTTTCCGATTACTTAATCCAGAAAATTAAAACTGTATATAACATTTTCTTGCTTTTATTATTTCATGATTTGCAATGCACTAATTAATTACTTCAACGACAGTCTGCAAAGACTTAATAACATTTTTAATCATCATTGTCCCCCTTCTTTTTTAGTTCGTTTTGTTTGCTGTTGTGCATGTATGTGTGTCTTTCTTTGAAGTAATTCTCTACCATATTCGCGCTGCTTTAAATACGTATGTAATACGTTTTCATGCAGGTCTTTAATAATGATTTTTGGGGATTACCGTGGTCTTACACAATCGTATGAGGCAGTCACAAATGGCATATATAATCGTACATCACATGCATTGTTATTACATAAAGGATACAGCACGCAACCAACCTTTACTAAAACCAATCCAATCTCTTGTAATATTACAAAGTTCTAAATTAACATGGGTTTTTTATTATAAGTCAGTGTTGTGGTTGGGAAGACGACAGGGGTGGTGGACTGTGGGGTGGGAGCGGACAATGTATCAAACCCCGCCGTTACCCTTTTTGTCTTTAATACGACTGCGCTCTCTCCATACCTTGATCCCAGCCGCAGTTTATCTGTGCCTGATTATTAAAATATGTTATGTTACACAACGGTTATTAAGAACAGCAGATATAGCGATTCCTAAATTTAACAGAATATACCTTTAATGCGATATTGCTAGGTTTTTTATGTCTTTTGATTGTTCGATTTTATTTTAGTATAGACACCGCCAAAAAGAAACGCAGCACACTGTTTGCTGAAATATTAAGACTAATTTGTTCTCATACATTGTTTTATTTTTCTGGCTACAAATGTTTAAAACCATATCTTAATATATAGAAACCGCAGTTTAAATATACCTGATTATTAAAATCTGTTATGTTATACAGCGGTTATCAAAACAGATATAGCGATTCCTAAATTTAACAGAATATACATTTAATGCGATATTGCTGGGGGGTTTTAAATGTATTTTTATATGTTCGATTTCTGTTTAGTATAGACACCACCAAAACAGAAATGCAACACGTTGTTTGGTAACATAAATTAGATTGTTCTTGTAGTGTTGTTGTCTTTGGGTGGGGTTTTCCTAGCTACAAATGTGTAAAACCATACCTTTATACAAACCGCAGTTTAAATATGCCTCATTGTGAAAACCTGTTACATTATACCAAGGCTATTAAACACTATATAGCGATTACATTTTGTTTTAACATAATGTATCTTTAATGCGATCATGCTGGGTTTTTTTTTTTCACCTGTTCGAGTTTGTTTTTTTAAAACTTTTTTTCAGTATTTACCATACATGTTGATAAATAATATAGACACCGCCAAAAGAAATGCACCCCGCTGTGTGGTAACATTAATTTGACTAAGTTGTTTTTGCAGTGTTTAGTATGTTTACGAACGTGTAAAATCATTATCGCAAACGAAATAAAAACGTCATTATTATAATATTAAACACAGGCAATAACATATATTATAGGATATGTTCAACGGGCTTCTTCATTTCGCAAACAATGTTTATGTCCCGAGTGAGATAATGTTCCTTCGAAACCACATAACCAATAACATATACGACATATTAGTAACCACATACAAGTTATTAACATCATCCTTTATGGTAACCCATGCAATGTGCTACTTAATTTATATCACTCACAACTCGTTAACCACATGCAATGTGCCACATCAGTATCATATGACGTAACCGTCAATGTGTCACATCAATAAATATGTCCTACATATTACCACATACAATGTGCATATTCTACATATGTAACCACATACAATGTGCCACATCACATATATCCTTCATATTGGTAACCACATACAATGTGTCACATACAATAACATATATCCTACATATTGGTAACCACATACAATGTGCCACATACAATAACATATATCCTACATATTGGTAACCACATACAATGTGCCACATACAACTGCGCATATCCTTAGTAGTCATATGTTAGACCAGTAACTATCTAATAATATATTAAACAAGAAAATAAACACGATTTTAATACTTGTGTTGTTTCAAAATAAAATTAACTCGGTGAATAGGCTGTCAAAATGAACCTAAACTATTAACAAAAGACAGCCAATTTACACAGACAAAGAGGCTAAATTAATTCAATCTGAATTATTTTAAATATATGTACATGTCCGAGCCTGTCCTAACAGCACTGGAATGAATGAATGAATGAATGAATGTTTAACGACACCCCAGCACGAACAATACATCGGCTATTAGGTGTCAAACTATGGTAAGCAAATAAATAAAGTGATGATCAACACAATATAAAAATTCAATTCAAAAAATCTGTGCAAAAACACAAATATATTTTACTGAATTTTACTCAAAATGTGCTGTATTGGCCATTCTCAAAGAGAATGTTACACCCCTCCACCACGTTGAGGTTACAGCACACGCAGGGGAACAGCACTGGAAGATTGACCGCCCCACTCTAAGAAGACATAGGAAGCGGAGTCGGCCCCTACTACTCTTTTTTAGACTTTACTTTGTTTTATTGTGATACCATCTCGTATCCTCCGGAGTCGGGCCCGTCCGCACCACTATACCAACCCATGACGACTGGACTATACACTAGTCTGATTCTCTCTCTCGTTCAGACGGACCCGGTATCTTAAGATCTGTATTTCAGCACAGCACTACACTTTCAACGTCTATTGACTGTCAATCTAGTGGTTTTCTTGACGGGATGCAACCCATATCGTCCCTACAAGCTGTGCACCCTAATGGCCTTAACGAGGCCACTAACGTGGACATATAGATCGGACTCTAAACTTTTAGACCTTCGTTCAAAAGTTTATGTCGAAATTACTTCTTTTTTAAAATATTATTAAATAGTCCGATCCTCTCTTCTTTCTCTTATTTATTTTTGGACGGTCTTCTAAAATGCTCCAAATTATATAAATATTCGACCGAGCAGTCAATTATTTTTATTTTGAGCTTGTAACTTTTTTTCTTTTTTTTTAAATCTATTAACTTTTTTACTAATTGTTATTTTCAAAATTCTGCCCATTTTCAACAATACCCCTGCCCCCCCCCCCCCCCCCCCCCATCCCGAGTCAGGCCACCGATCTTATCTAATTTCTTTTTGACCACCCGTTCTAATTTAGCGACCAAATTTAATGAGTAGAATTTTCTTTATTAATTATATTAATTAGAGATGCGCATCAAAATTTTAAAGGCCCACTATTTAATTTTAAGATGTAAATTTCAAAATTGTCCGCTTAATTTTTGTCTGTCCCGGGACAAACCCCTGGCTATCCAGAGACAGGCCCGGGACGGACATGCTCGAAACTCTAGTGGTATATGAACATGTAAAAATTATTCGCGCTCGCACTCGCGACTCGTGTTAATTTAAGGTGCACCCTTGCATTACCATGTTAAAGCTTCGTTCACTGATGCAAACAGAAACGCAGTAGCAATGTTTAAACTCATGTAATTTCGCTGTCAACGGTTATCATTTTATTCACGGTTATATAGTGTCAGACATATGGATAAGGACCACACATATATCGAGAGGAAGGAAATATTTTAGTTAACGACGCACTCAACACACATTATTTACGGTTATATGGCGTCAGACATATGGTTAAGGACCACACAGATATTGAGAGAGGAAACCCGCTGTCGCCACTTCACGGGCTACTCTTTTCGATTAGCAACAAGGGATCTTTTATATGCACCATCCCACAGACAGTGTAGTACATATCATGGCCTTTAATATGCCAGTTGTGGTGCACTGGCTGGAACGAGAAATAGCCCAATGGACCCACGGACGCGGATCGATCTTAAACCGACCGCGCATCAAGCGAGCGCTTTACCACTGGGCTACGTCTCGCCTTCTAGTAGAGTTTAATTTGTTTTAAATGGGAGGAGATATCCGCTTCCCAGATAAATCTAAAGTTTTGTTATTTTATTTAACGACACCACTAGAGCACATTGATTTATTAATAATAGGCTATTGGATGTCAAGCATTTGGCAATTTTGGCGTATAGTTTAAGATAGGAAACCCGCTATGTTTTTGTCCTTTAGTAGCAAGGGATCTTTTATATGCACCATCCCACAGACATGATAACACATACCACGGCCTTCGATATACCAGAAATAGCCCAATAAGCCGCCAATTTTGATCGATCTCAGACCGACCTCGCAATAAGCGAGCGGTTTACCACTGATCTACGCCGTGTCACATTTTGCTTGAAATATACTACTCAAAAGAATTTAAGGGTCAGACGATATTTTCGACATTATTTTCTGAATATCAATTATATTAGCATAATGTCACGCATGGTATTGTTCCATTTTGACGAAAGTGGGTCTAAGCAACCCATAAATGAATTAAAATCCACTGTCATTGACACTGTCGACTAGTTGTAATGGCGAAAACATGCTTACATTTGCACGTAAATTAGGGCGAAAGCGAAAGGTCTGCTAAGTGCCCATAACTTGCTTTTTCACAAAGAGCTTCATCTGCACGCTTTGTACGTGTATTCCATGTTCCCAATGCTGAATTTCCGTATAATTGGAGCTTGCGTTCGTGTACAGTTCACACTCCAAATTCGACAATGGTACGACGTCAACTGACTATCGAAGATCGAGGAAGGGCTATTGCTTGGCTTCAGGATGGCAATACGCAAAGAAATGTTGCTCTGAGACTTGGTGTCAGTCAGAGTTTCGTTGGCCGACTGTGGCAACGGTACCAAGCAACGAATTCTGTTTCGAAATCGTCCACGTTCGGGAAGACCCCGAAGCACTACAAATAGAGAGGACCGCTACATCACCAATATGGCTCTACGTCAACGCACAACCACTGCAACGCCGATTACGTGACAATCTGCGGACTGCGACTGGAACTGAGTGTCTGATCAAACCATACGCAATCGTCTGAGAGCCAATAATCTACGCTGCCCGTCGCCAGGCTGTTTCGACCCCCACTCCTACCACGTCACAGAACGGCCAGACGTCACTGGTGCACACTTCATCTGCGGTGGCAACGTGTTCAGTGGGGTCGAGTGATGTTCACTGATGAGTTCCAGGTTTAGTCTCCAGTTCAACGACGGTCGGGTTCGTGTCTACAGACGTCCTGGGGAGCGCTTCGCTGACGTTAACGTTAGACAACGTCACCGGTTCGGTGGTGGAAGCGTCATGGTGTGGGGCGGCATCTCTATCCACCACAGGAACCCCCCTCTATGTGGTGGATGGCAATCTGAATGGAATCCGCTATCTGAATGAGATTATCCGGGGCCGTTGGTTCCCCAGGCCTTCAGCAGATTGGCGGCGGGGCATTTTCTGCAGTATGACAATGCCAGACCCCCCCCGCGCCAGGGTGGTAACGGAACTTTCTCAGACAACAAGGTATCGCCAGGATCGATTGGCCCAGCATATATTCGTCCTGACTTGGCCCCAATAGAGCACGCCTTGACGAATTAGGCAGGAGAGTTTGGGATAACCATGCCCCCTCGGCCAACCTTCAGGATCTGGGTCAACTTTGTTATGGCAGAGTGGCAGCATTCCCCAAGATTCTTCAACTATCTGATCACCAGCATGAGGCAACGATGTGTCGAGTGTATTCGCGCCATGGTGGATTCACATCACTATTAAACGAATGTTCTAATGTGAAATCCATGTTTTACAACCTTCAACTTTGACAGCATGTCATGTGACTATCTGTCACAGTGACTTTATTTGTGTTTTTTTGTGTAAATATGGAACAATAAATAAATTTTATCTAATACCTCTGAAACTATTTGGTTATAAATTTTTTGACCCTTAAATTCTTTTGAGTGTATAATTTACGCAACACAGTGCCTTATGTTTGGTTTGTGTCTTTTTTACGTTTTCAAGTTAGGTCGCCATGTTTGCTCTAAACCCTTCATTTCTCCATTAATTTGTAGTTGTTAATTTTTTTTTGAAAAAAAAAACGAAA
>NW_024532740.1:0-6441 GCF_016097555.1 Gigantopelta aegis
CACCTGCTCTCATCACGATATCCTACATGTTCGTCACTGACTGTCATTGTCTATTTCACACAACACTAACTTAGCACCTGCTCTCATCACGATATCCTACATGTTCGTCACTGACTGTCATTGTCTATTTCACACAACACTAACTTAGCACCTGCTCTCATCACGATATCCTACATGTTCGTCACTGACTGTCATTGTCTATTTCACACAACACTAACTTAGCACCTGCTCTCATCACGATATCCTACATGTTCGTCACTGACTGTCATTCTCTATTTCACACACACACTAACTTAGCACCTGCTCTCATCACGATATCACCTACATGTTCGTCACTGACTGTCATTCTCTATTTCACACAACACTAACTTAGCACCTGCTCTCATCACGATATCCTACATGTTCGTCACTGACTGTCATTGTCTATTTCACACAACACTAACTTAGCACCTGCTCTCATCACGATATCCTACATGTTCGTCACTGACTGTCATTGTCTATTTCACACAACACTAACTTAGCACCTGCTCTCATCACGATATCCTACATGTTCGTCACTGACTGTCATTCTCTATTTCACACAACACTAACTTAGCACCTGCTCTCATCACGATATCCTACATGTTCGTCACTGACTGTCATTCTCTATTTCACACAACACTAACTTAGCACCTGCTCTCATCACGATATCCTACATGTTCGTCACTGACTGTCATTCTCTATTTCACACAACACTAACTTAGCACCTGCTCTCATCACGATATCCTACATGTTCGTCACTGACTGTCATTGTCTATTTCACACAACACTAACTTAGCACCTGCTCTCATCACGATATCCTACATGTTCGTCACTGACTGTCATTCTCTCACACAACACTAACTTAGCACCTTCATCCTACATGTTCGTCACACATTTCACACTAACTTAGCACCTGCTCTCATCACGATATCCTACATGTTCGTCACTGACTGTCATTGCTCTATTTCACACAACACTAACTTAGCACCTGCTCTCATCACGATATCCTACATGTTCGTCACTGACTGTCATTGTCTATTTCACACAACACTAACTTAGCACCTGCTCTCATCACGATATCCTACATGTTCGTCACTGACTGTCATTGTCTATTTCACACAACACTAACTTAGCACCTGCTCTCATCACGATATCCTACATGTTCGTCACTGACTGTCATTGTCTATTTCACACAACACTAACTTAGCACCTGCTCTCATCACGATATCCTACATGTTCGTCACTGACTGTCATTGTCTATTTCACACAACACTAACTTAGCACCTGCTCTCATCACGATATCCTACATGTTCGTCACTGACTGTCATTGTCTATTTCACACAACACTAACTTAGCACCTGCTCTCATCACGATATCCTACATGTTCGTCACTGACTGTCATTGTCTATTTCACACAACACTAACTTAGCACCTGCTCTCATCACGATATCCTACATGTTCGTCACTGACTGTCATTCTCTATTTCACACAACACTAACTTAGCACCTGCTCTCATCACGATATCCTACATGTTCGTCACTGACTGTCATTGTCTATTTCACACAACACTAACTTAGCACCTGCTCTCATCACGATATCCTACATGTTCGTCACTGACTGTCATTGTCTATTTCACACAACACTAACTTAGCACCTGCTCTCATCACGATATCCTACATGTTCGTCACTGACTGTCATTGTCTATTTCACACAACACTAACTTAGCACCTGCTCTCATCACGATATCCTACATGTTCGTCACTGACTGTCATTGTCTATTTCACACAACACTAACTTAGCACCTGCTCTCATCACGATATCCTACATGTTCGTCACTGACTGTCATTCTCTATTTCACACAACACTAACTTAGCACCTGCTCTCATCACGATATCCTACATGTTCGTCACTGACTGTCATTCTCTATTTCACACAACACTAACTTAGCACCTGCTCTCATCACGATATCCTACATGTTCGTCACTGACTGTCATTGTCTATTTCACACAACACTAACTTAGCACCTGCTCTCATCACGATATCCTACATGTTCGTCACTGACTGTCATTGTCTATTTCACACAACACTAACTTAGCACCTGCTCTCATCACGATATCCTACATGTTCGTCACTGACTGTCATTGTCTATTTCACACAACACTAACTTAGCACCTGCTCTCATCACGATATCCTACATGTTCGTCACTGACTGTCATTGTCTATTTCACACAACACTAACTTAGCACCTGCTCTCATCACGATATCCTACATGTTCGTCACTGACTGTCATTGTCTATTTCACACAACACTAACTTAGCACCTGCTCTCATCACGATATCCTACATGTTCGTCACTGACTGTCATTGTCTATTTCACACAACACTAACTTAGCACCTGCTCTCATCACGATATCCTACATGTTCGTCACTGACTGTCATTGTCTATTTCACACAACACTAACTTAGCACCTGCTCTCATCACGATATCCTACATGTTCGTCACTGACTGTCATTGTCTATTTCACACAACACTAACTTAGCACCTGCTCTCATCACGATATCCTACATGTTCGTCACTGACTGTCATTGTCTATTTCACACAACACTAACTTAGCACCTGCTCTCATCACGATATCCTACATGTTCGTCACTGACTGTCATTGTCTATTTCACACAACACTAACTTAGCACCTGCTCTCATCACGATATCCTACATGTTCGTCACTGACTGTCATTGTCTATTTCACACAACACTAACTTAGCACCTGCTCTCATCACGATATCCTACATGTTCGTCACTGACTGTCATTGTCTATTTCACACAACACTAACTTAGCACCTGCTCTCATCACGATATCCTACATGTTCGTCACTGACTGTCATTGTCTATTTCACACAACACTAACTTAGCACCTGCTCTCATCACGATATCCTACATGTTCGTCACTGACTGTCATTGTCTATTTCACACAACACTAACTTAGCACCTGCTCTCATCACGATATCCTACATGTTCGTCACTGACTGTCATTGTCTATTTCACACAACACTAACTTAGCACCTGCTCTCATCACGATATCCTACATGTTCGTCACGATATCCTACATGTTCTGACTGTCATTGTCTATTTCACACAACACTAACTTAGCACCTGCTCTCATCACGATATCCTACATGTTCGTCACTGACTGTCATTGTCTATTTCACACAACACTAACTTAGCACCTGCTCTCATCACGATATCCTACATGTTCGTCACTGACTGTCATTGTCTATTTCACACAACACTAACTTAGCACCTGCTCTCATCACGATATCCTACATGTTCGTCACTGACTGTCATTGTCTATTTCACACAACACTAACTTAGCACCTGCTCTCATCACGATATCCTACATGTTCGTCACTGACTGTCATTGTCTATTTCACACAACACTAACTTAGCACCTGCTCTCATCACGATATCCTACATGTTCGTCACTGACTGTCATTGTCTATTTCACACAACACTAACTTAGCACCTGCTCTCATCACGATATCCTACATGTTCGTCACTGACTGTCATT
This sequence comes from Gigantopelta aegis, assembly GCF_016097555.1. NCBI lineage: Eukaryota > Metazoa > Mollusca > Gastropoda > Neomphalida > Peltospiridae > Gigantopelta > Gigantopelta aegis. The sequence goes on from NW_024532740.1 coordinate 3,587, forward strand.
GTCTATTTCACACAACACTAACTTAGCACCTGCTCTCATCACGATATCCTACATGTTCGTCACTGACTGTCATTGTCTATTTCACACAACACTAACTTAGCACCTGCTCTCATCACGATATCCTACATGTTCGTCACTGACTGTCATTGTCTATTTCACACAACACTAACTTAGCACCTGCTCTCATCACGATATCCTACATGTTCGTCACTGACTGTCATTGTCTATTTCACACAACACTAACTTAGCACCTGCTCTCATCACGATATCCTACATGTTCGTCACTGACTGTCATTGTCTATTTCACACAACACTAACTTAGCACCTGCTCTCATCACGATATCCTACATGTTCGTCACTGACTGTCATTGTCTATTTCACACAACACTAACTTAGCACCTGCTCTCATCACGATATCCTACATGTTCGTCACTGACTGTCATTGTCTATTTCACACAACACTAACTTAGCACCTGCTCTCATCACGATATCCTACATGTTCGTCACTGACTGTCATTGTCTATTTCACACAACACTAACTTAGCACCTGCTCTCATCACGATATCCTACATGTTCGTCACTGACTGTCATTGTCTATTTCACACAACACTAACTTAGCACCTGCTCTCATCACGATATCCTACATGTTCGTCACTGACTGTCATTGTCTATTTCACACAACACTAACTTAGCACCTGCTCTCATCACGATATCCTACATGTTCGTCACTGACTGTCATTGTCTATTTCACACAACACTAACTTAGCACCTGCTCTCATCACGATATCCTACATGTTCGTCACTGACTGTCATTGTCTATTTCACACAACACTAACTTAGCACCTGCTCTCATCACGATATCCTACATGTTCGTCACTGACTGTCATTGTCTATTTCACACAACACTAACTTAGCACCTGCTCTCATCACGATATCCTACATGTTCGTCACTGACTGTCATTGTCTATTTCACACAACACTAACTTAGCACCTGCTCTCATCACGATATCCTACATGTTCGTCACTGACTGTCATTGTCTATTTCACACAACACTAACTTAGCACCTGCTCTCATCACGATATCCTACATGTTCGTCACTGACTGTCATTGTCTATTTTCACACAACACTAACTTAGCACCTGCTCTCATCACGATATCCTACATGTTCGTCACTGACTGTCATTGTCTATTTCACACAACACTAACTTAGCACCTGCTCTCATCACGATATCCTACATGTTCGTCACTGACTGTCATTGTCTATTTCACACAACACTAACTTAGCACCTGCTCTCATCACGATATCCTACATGTTCGTCACTGACTGTCATTGTCTATTTCACACAACACTAACTTAGCACCTGCTCTCATCACGATATCCTACATGTTCGTCACTGACTGTCATTGTCTATTTCACACAACACTAACTTAGCACCTGCTCTCATCACGATATCCTACATGTTCGTCACTGACTGTCATTGTCTATTTCACACAACACTAACTTAGCACCTGCTCTCATCATCCTACATGTTCGTCACTGACTGTCATTGTCTATTTCACACAACACTAACTTAGCACCTGCTCTCATCACGATATCCTACATGTTCGTCACTGACTGTCATTGTCTATTTCACACAACACTAACTTAGCACCTGCTCTCATCACGATATCCTACATGTTCGTCACTGACTGTCATTGTCTATTTCACACAACACTAACTTAGCACCTGCTCTCATCACGATATCCTACATGTTCGTCACTGACTGTCATTCTCTATTTCACACAACACTAACTTAGCACCTGCTCTCATCACGATATCCTACATGTTCGTCACTGACTGTCATTGTCTATTTCACACAACACTAACTTAGCAGCACCTGCTCTCATCACGATATCCTACATGTTCGTCACTGACTGTCATTGTCTATTTCACACAACACTAACTTAGCACCTGCTCTCATCACGATATCCTACATGTTCGTCACTGACTGTCATTCTCTATTTCACACAACACTAACTTAGCACCTGCTCTCATCACGATATCCTACATGTTCGTCACTGACTGTCATTGTCTATTTCACACAACACTAACTTAGCACCTGCTCTCATCACGATATCCTACATGTTCGTCACTGACTGTCATTGTCTATTTCACACAACACTAACTTAGCACCTGCTCTCATCACGATATCCTACATGTTCGTCACTGACTGACTATTTCACACAACACTAACTTAGCACCTGCTCTCATCACGATTCACACAACACTAACTTGTCTATTTCACACAACACTAACTTAGCACCTGCTCTCATCACGATATCCTACATGTTCGTCACTGACTGTCATTGTCTATTTCACACAACTTAGCAACTTAGCACCTGCTCTCATCACGATATCCTACATGTTCGTCACTGACTGTCATGTTCGTCACTCTATTGTCTATTTCACACAACACTAACTTAGCACCTGCTCTCATCACGATATCCTACATGTTCGTCACTGACTGTCATTGTCTATTTCACACAACACTAACTTAGCACCTGCTCTCATCACGATATCCTACATGTTCGTCACTGACTGTCATTCTCTATTTCACACAACACTAACTTAGCACCTGCTCTCATCACGATATCCTACATGTTCGTCACTGACTGTCATTGTCTATTTCACACAACACTAACTTAGCACCTGCTCTCATCACGATATCCTACATGTTCGTCACTGACTGTCATTGTCTATTTCACACAACACTAACTTAGCACCTGCTCTCATCACGATATCCTACATGTTCGTCACTGACTGTCATTCTCTATTTCACACAACACTAACTTAGCACCTGCTCTCATCACGATA
>NW_024532741.1:0-11299 GCF_016097555.1 Gigantopelta aegis
ATATCTATAAACAGTCCCACTTATATGAAAAGCGCAAAAACTTTGTTTGCTTCTAAGAGCAAAATATCATATATCTTGTTACTTCTTACCAACCATGTCAAAATACAACACCGAATCTGGGGTAGTGAAATCTCATTGGTCAACTGAAATTACTCAATTGGTAACACATATTACTAGTATACTATTCTTACATTACACAAACTACAACAACACCTTAGCTATCTGTTAGGACTCTCATAGACTCTGGGATCCTGGCATATCATCCAGTAGCACATGTTATATAAATATTACACAATCATCTGTTGTTATATGCATGAGGACATGTGGTGTAGGTTGTTTTACCTGTTAACTTTTCCAATACAATAAAATACATCTTAGGTATATTTACAATGTCATCTAACTGGAATGCTTGGCATAATATGTATCAAACAGAGTAGTACAATAAAAAGAATGTACCTTTTAACTGAACAAGAAAATTTATTGACCGTGATCTTTAAGCATCAATTACATTACATGTGATTAGTTTTACTAACATAATAATCTTATTTTACAGGGTCCTATACCCGTATCCAAAAAAAACAATCAAAAATTAATCTTAGATATACATTTACTGTATAGTACATTGCACAATTATCTTTTTACCCTACTGGACATGTGAGAGGATAATGCATATGCGTGAAAGTGCTTATCTACATGTTAAAATTGACCCACCTATTAATTTACTTAATATAATACTACGCATGCCAGTGACAATGCTTTTGTCGGTGTTTGTGAATTACCCAATAAGACAGTAAGGAAATATTTACATTTCTACCAACTAGGAATAGGAGTACTGTATGAGGGCCTTGTATATTTTTGCTTATGAAATTCATATTTCTATAGTGAAAGTATCTATTATGTTTATATTATAAAAATATGCATACAAATAGACATGTGTGATGAATTATCTTAGGCACTATATATCTAGTAACTATTGCTCAATTGTAAATTTTTTTTTATAAACTGGCTCAAACTATTAATAACACCCTTGACAAGTGACCACACCCATTGCTTTATTTATTCAAAACAGAACTTTAATAATAATAACATGATACCCACAATTAGCATGCTATTTTTAATATATTTTATTGCTTTTACAGATTCTAGATAATATGGATATTCTTCCTTTACTATACAACAGAGATGACCTCACAATTAACATACCTACACGAACCAAGATGAAACAACCAAAGATATAGAGGACATAGACAATGCTGTCATTCCAAACATATTATTTTTAACTGATTAGAAGCACAAGACGAAGTTGTTGAAACTGGCCGGCCAGTTCAATGGTAGTCAATCAAAATATTAAATGTGACTCTTTCCTAGTGATGCTGAGATTTGATTTTCATAACCTATGATTGCAATATCAACTATGATAAATAATACCTCATTCAATAATATTGACCGGTCACTGCACATGTGAAATACTCCCAATACTGTTATTTTAGACCACAAAGCATTCCTTGTATGAGTGTACTCACAAGGTGAGTAAACTTATACATTTACTCCAATTTTATTATAATAAAAACAATGTAGTAATCTCTATCAATGACTTGCTATAGTTACGTTGATCTTGTAGATGCCAATCTTTAATCACTGGGGGGGACTCCCATACACTAAATTATGATAACCCTTTTTATATAAATAAGATTACAAGTACATAAATGTGATGTAAAGAGGTTATAAGAACAACTAATAGAAAATACAAGTTTCAGTTTTAAAAAAAATGGCGGCCATTTTATTAACCACACCCTTACTTATCTCACTATATGTTTAAGTAGTTAGTTTTGCCAGTTTTTAGTATGGAATACAAAGTAGATTAATTTATTATGTTTCACAAGCACTTTGGTGAGTATATACATTCATTGGCATTTTCGTTTATTACTCTAGAGAACATATCCAATAATGGGCTTTGTAACTGACATAAATGTTTTTACATTCAAGAACCACAATACCACAATGATTATCATCAAAGAGGAACATGTACTATGTGGGATCACTGGGAATAGAAGAAAATGATACAAAGGAAAGTTTTCCTATTAACTGAGCTCTACAAGAGTGGAGGAGCAATATTATTCCAAGAATGGGAACAACCTCCTATACATTACGAACTGTGACACTGGTGACTTAGTTTGTTATTTACTTTTATATTATTTATTGTACCTTACTCTGGATTACTGTTTTTCATTTACTTATATCTTAGAGTTGTTCATACCTCTAATAAACCTTGTTTCCTCTCTTAGATATCCACCCTATCTACACAGAACATAGACTGTTCTTGGTACCTGAATTTTAATGCCAGGGGATCCTATGAATTTCCTTAGAATTTCTACCAATGAATCACATATATTTGAGCATGAATACTGTGATGTGGGCATAGACTCAGGGGGACCTCATCTCAGGTATCTAAACTGTGCATGCAATTGCTTCAGAGTTTTGAAATTATGGGATGGTAATCACTCATTAGACAAGTTACTTTGACACCATTCTAGACTCTCCCACTCCTTCTTACACCGTAATTAGAGAAGTTGGTGTAACAAATCAACCTTGCTCTAATTTGTGTACTGGCTTCAAAGGAAATTTTCTAATTACATCGTTAGATGATTAGTAATTATTGCTATTGTCATTCCTCCCTGCAAGTGTCTATTAGGGCATACATGAGAATGGATATTCCATACGAATAATACATTATTGGAGAAACAATATTAAGTGTTCTACTTACTTATAGTGGGTGTGGTTCTTACATTTTTGTCCCTTTAAGATGCCTTCATTCTCTTTTTGTTTTTTAATCTCCACATATTCGCCTATTAATAATATAATGATTTGTACCAGATAATGTTCTTATTAACACAATATATACCAAGACTACAATTCTTATTGAAGTGACAATGTAATAATTGTCCCAAGACAAGATAAGCATTTTCAGTGCTATAAATTCTTAAAATTTCAAATATTGCATTATTTGAAATAATGTCAAAGCATACAATAGAACTATCTAGTCATATTAGTAACCATAGCTTCTAGGACTGGGTAATGTCAAATACCTGTACGTTTAATAAAAATATTACACAGATACCTCGGTTTTTATTTGTCATGCGAACAACGTGTAGGGTTAGTTACCTGACCTTTTGCCAAAAATAATACATCCTTTGTATACTTACAATATGCTACATTGAATGCTTGGCAACTATGTACAAGCAAGTAGTACAATAAAAGACTTACCACAGAATGGAACAAGTAAACACAACATTGACAGTTGACTCTAAAGTATGATTCCTTATATGCAATTTAGTTTCTGCTAAAATCAAGTCTTCCTTCTTACAAGACATATAACTTTACTAATACCAAAAAATAATCTTAATACAAACTTGTCTGTTAGTACATTTACCACACGTCTATCTTTACACGTACATGCAACATGTGAGACGACTATACTATATTGTGGAGATGCTTAATACATGGGTAAATGACCCCCCCTATATATCTACTTAATTTAGATACTACTCAGGGCAGTACAAATGCTCTGTATTGCTGATGAAAAAAAGCAGAAGCACATAAGTAATAATTTACATTTTTTCTACCAACTAGAAATATAGTAAATTTAGTACTGTAGAGAGGCTATATATTTGATTAGCTCCATATTTTCTATACCAAATACACGATTATGTTCATATTACAAATGTGCCATAAAATAGACCATGGATATTCCATTACTTTAAGCAACTATATTACCTATAGACTATGCTTACATTGACACAATACAACAACACTAGCTAGTCATGTTAGGACTCATAGACTCCTGGATCCCGCATATCCAATCCAGTAGCACAGTTATATAAATATTACACGATACATCTGTGTTATATGCATGAGGACATTGTGTAGGTTTTTTACCTGTACTTTTCCCCAATTTAAAAAGAAAAAATACATCTTGCGTATAGTTACATGTCTCTAAATGGAATGCGTGCATAATATGTAATCAAACATCTAACAATAAAGACTTACCTTTGAACATGCACAGTAAAAATTTTTTTTTCCCCCCATTGATCGGTTGATCTTTAAGCATCATTACATTACATGTGATTAAGTTTTACTTAACATAATAACTTCTTTTTACAAGGTCCTATAACATTAATCCAAACAAAACCATCAAAAAAAATTAATCCTAGATATAAATTTATACTGTATAGTACATTTTCCAAATTATCTTTACAAGTACAGGATGCCTGGAGATGACTATTGCTATTGCTGAAAGTGCTTATATACATTGTAATGACCCCACCTATTATTGCTTAATATAGATACTACGATGCGCAGTGACAAACTGCTTTTGTCGTTGTTAGATGAAATACCACGAAGGCCAGTAAACTTTAATAAACTGGCATCAACTATTAATAACACTTAGACAAGTACCACACCCATTGCATTATGTTATTATCATACTTAATAATAATTACCTGATATCCACAATTACATGCACTATTTTTAATATATTTGTATTTGGGGGGCTTTACAAGCTAGATAATATGGAATATGTCTTCCTTTACTATACAACATGAGAATGCCCCTACCAATACATACTACACAGAACCAAGATGAAAACAACCAATATATAGGGAAGAGACATAGACATCCCCCCCACCCCGCCTGTCAGTCAACACTATTATTTTAATAAGTAAGCAAAGAAGAAGTTTGGTGAGACTGGCCAGATCCAGTTCAATGTAGTCAATAAAAAGATATAATTTGGACTCTTTTCCCCTATTGGATGCTGACTTTTGAATTTCATACCTATGATTACAATATCACTATGAATAATCATTACCTCAATTCTAATAATATTGCGGTCAGGAACATGTGAATAGCTCCCATTACTGGTATTTAGACTAGCTAAGCAGTCCATTTATTTAGTGTACTAACAGGTGAGTAAACTTTATAAAAAATTTCTCCATTTATTATAATATAAACCATGAGTAAGCTCTATCAATGACTTGTATAGTAGTTGATCTTGTAGATGCCAATCTTATCACTGACTCCAAACTAAAATTATGAAACCCTTTTATATAAATAAGATATAAAGTCCATAAATGTGATGGTAAGGGTTGATAAACAACTAAGTGAGAACATACAGTTTCATTTTAAAAAAGATGGAGGCCCTTTTATTAACCACACCCATTATTTATCTCACTAATTGTTAGTAGTTAGTTTGCCAGTTTTTTTTGTATGGAATCAAGTACATTAATTTATTATGTTTAACAAGCATTTGTGATAAATACATTCTAGCATTTTCGTTTATTACTCTCGAGAACATATCAAAATGGCTTCTTAATGACATAAATGTTTTTTACATGTCAAGAACCACAACACCACAATGAGATACATCAATGCGAAAAGAATAATGTGGGTCAACTGGAGTAATAGAAAATTGATACAGAGAAAGTTTTCCTGTTTGACACTGAAGTTCTACAAGAAGTGGAGGAGCAATAATTATTCCAAGAATGGGCAACAACCTCCTATACAATGTACAGAACTAGTTACAGCTGGTGACTTAGTTGTTATTGACTTTAAATAATTGTTCATTTTCACCTGAACTCTTTTGAAATTATGTTTCATTTACTTATTCTTTAGAGTTGGTTTCTACCTCTCCATAAACTCTTGTGTTCTTAAGGATATCACAACATACTCTACCAGTAACATAACTGGTTTTTTACTTTGTAACTGAAATTTTTACTGCCATGGAATCCTATGAATATACTTATACATATCTACCAATGACTCAATATATTTGAGCTGAATACTATGATGTTGGGCCATGACTAAGGGACATTTTCATTATCTGAAAACTGATGCATGCAATTAGCTTCAGAATGTTTTGACAATATGAGTGAGTATCAACATCATACGACACAAGTTACTTTGACACCATTCCTAAGACTACCATCCCAAATCTTCTTGACACCGGACATTAATGAGATTGCTGGGTAACAAATCAACCCTTGTTACTACTTTGTGTACTGGCTTCAAATGAAATTACTCATAAATATCATAGTAAGAGATGCATTAGTAATATATGCTAGGGTCATTCCTCCCTGCAAGGGTCTATTAGGGCATACATGAGAAGGGATATATAAACATAGCTAAATAATACCTTTAATGAGATAACCATATTAAGTTGCCTCTACATGCTACTTATAGTGGTGTTGTTCTTACATTTTGCCCACTCGCCTTTAAGATGCCTTTGATTCTCTTTTGCGTTTTAATCTCCACAATTAGCTTACATTTTAAACTAGATCCATAGATGATTGTTATATTAATATATTATTACTAAGCAATAAAGATAACAAGCTACACTATCATTATTGAAGTTGGTAATAATGGTATAAATGGTTCTAAATAGTTTATGGCATTTTCAGTCCTATAATTATATTACAATCTGAATAAATTGGATAGTAGAAATAATGTCAAAGGTATTACAATTAACAACTAGCTAGTCATATTAAGAACCGATAGCTTCGAAGAGAATTCTGGGTGTGCCACATGTTGATGCATTTGCGTATAAGAATATTGACAGATACATTTGGTTGTTATATGTATTAGGACAATGTGTGTATTTTTTTTGTATTTTTTTTGTTTTAGAAATATTCATAAATATTTGGCCACTTTGCTAATTGATATGCTGTAAATATTGAGCAAATTACGCTAATTATTTCAACAGTACACTTTATGGGGAACTAAAATATCAATGTGATGTAGATCATGGCAATTTTGTCTGTTGAAGAACTGATGAGCTTTTTGGTTGTTAAAAATTATATACTGACAAAGCTTAAATAACATCCTATATTTATTTATTTTCTTCCGAATTAGTGATTTTTTTACTATCGAGACATTTTTACTACTTTGTGCTACACTTCACTCATTTAAAGAAATATCGAACACATGATGCAGCGCTCCCTCCTAATATCATATTCAGTATTACAAAATTTATAATAACGATCATTAATGTACTAGTTCCATCATAAATGACTTAAGAACTAGCTTTATATTAAGAAAATACATAACCAACTCTTTCAGCTGTGTTTATTAAAATATGACACAAAAAATACTCATTATATTAGAGACAAGTTTTAGCGTTAAAAATTTATCCAATATATAAATCCTGTATGTATATTAATTGTCAACAGATCATCCTGCCTATATCCTAACAGCATGAACATTATTTAAGTATGATTCCAACTTCAATATTCTCATGAATTTATGATCGCCTACCCAAGACAAAGTAGACCAGAACATAGCGCCCTGAATAATATATCAAATAGCGTAAGTAAAGTATTAATGCCTTGATCATGAGATGCGCTTGAATAATCTGAAATTCTAATATATTATTAGTTACTAATGCTTTGGAGATAGGGAGCTTACAGACAGATAATGTATTATCAAAATATGAGTAGAAATATAATGATAGAAACATGGAAAAATCACAATAAAGTGTACCACAACAAACATAAAATATTTTCAGTTTTTTTATTGAGTCCCTAGCAATAATGAATTAAAAGGTCCATTGTCAATTCATATCTATAGCTGCTAACTTGATATAGTAAGTCGACTGCTTTGTTATTTTTCTACTGATTATTAAATCAACTCCTTTAAAATCATGATATAATAATTTCAAGTTTCAAGAGCTTATGGTTAATTTTTTCTGTTTATTATATAATATATATTTGACATCAGTTAAGAACAGTTAATGACGAATGCATTTGATCAGCCTATGACTTTATATCAGTGTGAATTGATGATCCAATGAGTCTGAAATATTAAAAATTTGGCCTAATATCCAATGATGGAACACTTAAATATGTGTATAGATTAGTATGTAATACCAGGTATGCCAATAAATGTACACCAGCATCATATATGTGCCTAACAGTATATATTATATGATATACTAGTATACATATATATTATATTAGTATTCATATATGTATACCAGTATAACATAATGTAATAATATTGTGCAGTGACAGAACATATTAATTAAACTAGCTTTCAGAATGTTAATATAAGGCTTGAAAACTCCTCCTACTCTCGTTTAATTTGGAGATATTGCCTGTTGAACTCCAGCACAGAATTATTTAAATATATGCATTTGTAAGTTAATGCATATTGTTTAAATTTATTATTTATGTCATCAATGAGGAAAATGGACTGATTTGGGATCAGTATGAAGTTATAATAAAATTGATACAATAGGAAAGTTTTCCTATGAACATTGAACCTCAACAAGAAAAATGAAAAAGGAGCAATACTATTCCAACAATGTGAACACCACCTATACATGTACAGAACCGAACACAACTGTTACTTTTGAATTTTATATTGTAACATTTGTCACCTGAATCTGAATATTGTTTCAAGTTTAATTACATCTTTTATAACTTCTCATACCTAGGACATTACAATTTTGTTTTCTGATTTAGGAGATTATAATATATAAATGTTTATCACTTAAGAGATTTTAATCAATAGCTTATGAGATTGTCATTTGAACTGATGATACAACACTATGAATAAATAATGGCTAATTCTAATAATATTGCCAGTGACGGCACATGTGATTACATATATAGCTTTTATATATGCGGTATATAGACGGCTAAGCATTCCTCTGTATTGAGTCACTATAAAGGTGTATAACTTATAACAACTTACTCCAATTTTGTTATAATGAAACAAGGATTATTGATGAGTTGCTATAGCTACATTCCTTTAGTAGATATTATCTGATAGTAATCTGTAGTCACTGACTCCCTTACACTTACAGTTATGATAAGTATGTTATACGACTAGATATCTACAAGTACTAATGTGATGGTAAAGAGGCTGGTAAGAAAACAAATTAAGTGAAAAAGTACAGATATTTAGCTAAAAGGTAGTAGCCATTTCTAGAAACCACACGCCCATTAATTATCACTATTGTTATGACAAACAAGTAGTTAGTTCACAAGTTTTTGTATGGGATGCTAAATCCAAAATAAACTTATTATGTTTACAAAGTTGGGGTGTTTGTACAATGTACAAATAACATTCCTAACATTTTCTTTTGTTACTCTAGAGACAATATTGGATTATGCTTTTTGTAAATGACATAAAGCTTTTTTTACATGTCAAGAACCCAATGCTATATTAATATATCATACAAAGAGGAAAATGACTAATGTCCAGATCAATACGAAGTTTATAATAAAATTAATACCAAGAATGAAAGTTTTCCTATTAACACTGGGAGTCTCAACAAGAAGTACAAGGAGCAAATCAACACTATTCCAAAAATGGGAACAACCACCTATACAATGTACAGAACCAGAGACAACTGTGGACTTAGTTGCTATTGACTTTTATATTGTACATTTGTCACCTGACGCTCGAATTTCTTTGTTTATTAGATTTTTTAACTTTTAACACCCACACAAACTCTAGTTATCACAAAGATGATAGATATTAGATTCATTCTATATAGTAACTAAAATTGTTACCTTATCACTGTACTTCAACATGTCACTGGATCCTATGAATCTCTCTATACATGTTTTAGCAATACATGAATGTAATTGATTGTTAGCAGGACATTTATGATGTTGAATTGACAGAGTGATTTTTAGTGTCTGAATACTATGGTATGACATTTATTTCAAGATATTTTGATAATTATTGGAGTAGCATCAACATCATTAGACTAGTTACTTTTTTACCTACTCCTAGAGCCACTCCAAATGTTCCTACTAAGTGGTAATATTCTATCAACCTCTGGTCATAGAAAATGTTAATTTGATATAGTCAGCGCAATATAGTATAGCTCTAATAGCTTATTGCATATAGAAAGAAAATCATTCGACATTTTATTAATGTGCACATAAAACATATATTGGACATCATTGTAATATCAGGCTTACCAATCACCCTTCATTTGCTAATTTGTGAACTGGCCTTATAATTAATACTATCACTGAGTGATTATGAAGATTTGCAGAGCTGTCTTTAGGTCATATACCTGAGATTTCATCTATTCATTATACTACGCAAAGGTCAAGTAGTAATTCATTATCACATAAATAGTTAATATGTAGTTCCTTACTACACATTAAGAACAAAGACTAGATCTTAGGCTAACACAATATTTACTACAAAAGAATTATTATACAGATTTTAAAATTGAAGTACAAACACCCATGATTATTAAATAATATCATAAATCTCCATATGAATGATTACTTTGTGCTAAATATCACCAACCATAAAAAATTTCTAGGCTAAAATTTTGCTATGTTTCATGGTTAATTTTCACTAAATAAAACATTTGCAAAAATTTTAACAAAAAATTTTCCTACTACAAAAAGATCGCACAAATTCAGAAATGCAGATAGTATAATGTACCTGGTAAGTAATCTTGAGTACAATCATAAGTACTTTTTGCATACAAATTCATATCCAAGGAAGGGGTGGTCAACCTAGCCCATTTAGTCAAAGGCATAATAGTCTGCCTATATTAAAATTACAAGAATTGTGTCGGCAACTCTTCAATGCTATAAGATAAAAGTAGAAATAAGAAAGTCGGCAATGAATGGAGTGCAAACTTTCTCTGTAATTAATATCAAATTTTATCACTGATAACTATTTTTAAATTACTAAACTGGTTAAAAGAGATTAATCTATTAAAAAGTATTAAATAAGAAGATTAGACATAAAAACACAGCCGGTCAAGCTTATGCATATGGGATTCCTATAAAACATAGAGAATATATAAAAACTACAGCTTTTAAATTAAGACTTTGAATTTTAATATACAAGTGTGGACAGAGTTTTTCAAATTTCTGCGATGACAACATAGCTTTTTACACCACATAATACCACAATCATGCTTAGACAAATGTTAGACCAAATCTTATACATCACATATGCAGATTTTAATTTTATTGCGGTACCAAACAAATATGAGAGGCCAAATAATTTGATCAATAGACTATTACAAAGGACATAAAAAGAAATATTAATTAAATAAAAAAATTATTAATGACTACCTCTTAAGTTAAGTAACTAGAAGTACTTCTCAGCACCAATATTTCTAGAAACATTCCAAGACCCCACTTCCTCCCCCACAAATAAAATTTACGTACAGGAAGGATATAATAATTAATAACTATTTCAAAGTTTAGATACCGCATCAACTTGCTTAACAGTAATTTCCGCTTATAAGATCAATAATGGG
>NW_024532742.1:0-6334 GCF_016097555.1 Gigantopelta aegis
TTATAAAACCAGATAATTGTCTCTCCCCTTCTTTCGCTTGAAAGGGCGGGATATAACAAATTAGACAATAAAACAGTCATTATCCCTGAACGACTTAAGTGTTGATACAACAGAATAAAAGTCTCTTTAATCCAGTTCCCTGAATCTCCCCAGGATTCTTTCACGTTTTAAAGGACAGGACGCAACAAACTGCACACTAAAATAGTAACTAACGCAGAAAGCTGTTTCTCTTAAGACTTGTTAGGATTTTTTGGTCAAGACACAATGAATTGCACAATAAAACCGTAACTAACACACATCCTTGTCTTTCCTCAGCCTTTTTACGTTTAAAAGGGCAAAACGACAGCAAATTACAAAATTAAACAGTCGTTATCCGTGATCACTGTTTCTCCTCAGCCTTTTTACGTTTTAACAGGCAGAACGTAGCAAATTACACAATAAAATAGTCATAAAGCCAGATCCTTCACTTTCCCCAGCCTTTTTTTCGCTTAAAGGGCGGGATATAACAAATTACACAATTAAATAGTCGTTAGCCTCAATGCATTTCTCTCTCCAGTCTTCCTATGTTTTAAGGGTTGGCATAACACAATAAACCTCTCTAATCCAGTTCCCTGTTTCTACCGAGCCTTACTTTTTAAGGGTCGAGATGTAACAAGTTCCACAACAAAACAATGATTAATCATACTCCATGTCTTTCCCTAGCCTTCATTCGTTCTATGATTTTTGGTGGGGTTTTATATAGAAAAGAGGGGCTAGTCTTTTTTTTGGTGGGGGATACAAAGAGAGAACGAATATTCAATATTTAATATTTTTGATTTTTGATTTTATTTTTTGGGGGGAGGGGGTGTTCTATCCACTACTCATACCTTCATTCGGAGCTTCCTATTCACATTACATATGGACATGTACATTACAAACAATCATTTAG
The DNA here is from genome assembly GCF_016097555.1 of Gigantopelta aegis. Classification (NCBI taxonomy): domain Eukaryota; kingdom Metazoa; phylum Mollusca; class Gastropoda; order Neomphalida; family Peltospiridae; genus Gigantopelta; species Gigantopelta aegis. Next base: position 929 of record NW_024532742.1, read on the forward strand.
ATATAACTTACCTTTCACTGGATACGAACCAGCAGCCTCCAGCTCGATGGTTGCATCGTTTGTACCCAACCGCTTAAGCGACTGCGCTACAGCGAGATGTTGCTTGAGACAGTCAAATAGTAGTAGTCATTCATTTCGGATGATGGAACGTTATATGTGAAGGTGCACAATGAAATACAACAGAATAACAGTCTCTTTAATCCAGTTCCCTGAATCTCCCCAGGCTTCTTTCAGGTTTTAGGGGACAGGACGCAACAAATTGCACGTTAAAACAGTAACTAACGCTGAAACCTGTTTCTCCCAAGCCTTGTTACGTTTTTATAGTCGAGTCGGAATGAATTGCACAATAAAACCGTAACTAACCCACCTCCTTGTCTTTCCTTCTTACGTTTAGCATAGAAGCATAGCAAATTACACAATAAAATAGTTATAATACCAGATAATTTTCTCTCCCCAGCCTTTCTATCGCTTGAAAGGGCCGAACATAACACATTACTCAATATACATTATACATGATTACATGTCTCTCCCCAGCCTTCTTACGTCTTACGAGAACAAAAGTCTCTTTAATCCAGTTTTTGAATCTCCCCAGGCTTCTTTCACGTTTTAAAGGACAGGACGCAACAAACTGCACATTAAAACAGTAACTAACGCAGAAACCTGTTCCTGTCAAGACTTGTTACGATTTTTTGGTCGAGACGCTATGAATTGCACAATAAAATCGTAACTAACCCTTGTCTTTCCTCAGCCTTCTTACGTTTAAAAGGGCAGAGCATATCAAATTACACAATAAAATCGTTATAAAACAAGATAATTGTCTCTTCTCAGCCTTTCTTTCGCTTTGAAAGGGCGGTACATAATAAATTAGACAATAAAACAGTCATTATCCGTGATCAATGTTTCTCCTCAGCCTTTTTACGTTTTAAAAGGCAGAACGTAGCAAATTACACAATAAAATAGTAATGAACCCAGATCCTTCACTTTCCCCAGCCTTTTTTTCGGTTAATGGGCGGGATATAATAAATTACACAATTAAACAGTTGTTAGCCTCGATGCATTTCTCTCCCCAGCCTTCCTACGTTTTAAGGGTTGGTATGACACAATAAACCTCTCTTTAATCCAGTTCCCTGTTTCTACCGAACCTTACTTTTTGAGAGTCGACATGTAACAAGTTCCACAACAAAACAGTGATTAATCTCCCTAGCCTTCGTACGTTTTAAGTGTGCAAATTATACACAAAAACTAAGATTTTTGGTGGGGTTTTATATAGAAAAAAGGGACTAGGCTTTTTATTGGTCGGGGATACAAAGAAAGAAAGAATATTTAATATTTTTTATTTTATTTTGATTTTGATTTTGATTTTTTGTGGGAGAGGGAGTTGTTCTATCCACTACTCCTACCTTCATTTGGAGCTTCCTATTCACATTAGATATGGACATGTACATTACAAACAATCATTTAAATATAACTTACCTTTCACTGGATACGAACCAGCAGCCTCCAGCTCGATCTTTGCATCGTTTGTACCCAACCGCTTAACCGACTGCGCTACAGCGAGAAGTTGCTTGAGACAGTCAAATAGTAGTAGTCATTGGTTTCGGATGTTGGAACGTTATACGTAATGTACATTTAGAACGTGCACAACGTGCAATGCAACCCAGAAACACAATAAGATACAACAGAATAAAAGTCTCTTTAATCCAGTTCCCTGAATCTCCCCAGGTTTTTTTCACGTTTTAAAGGTCAAGACGTAACAAATTACACAATAAAACAGTAATTATACATGATACATGTCTCTCGCCAGACTTCTTATCTTTCAAGTGTTGATGTAACACAAATAAAACTCTCTTTATTCCAGTTCCCTGTTTCTAACCAGCCTTACTTTTTATAAGGGTCGAGAATTGTAACTAGTTCCAAATAAAACAGTGATTAACCCTACTCCATGTCTCTCCCTAGCCTTAGTACGTTTTAAGTGTACAAATTATACACAAAAAGTATGATTTTTGGTGGGGTTTATATAGAAAAGAGGGGTTAGGCATTTGGGGGTGGAAAAATACAAAGAAAGAAAACAAAAGAAACATTTTTTTATTTTGATTTTTCTTTTTGGTGTGTGTGTGTGGGGGGGGGGGGGGGGAGGGGATGGGTCTTCTATCCACTACTTCTACCTTCATTCTGAGCTTCCTATTCACATTACGTATGGGCATCCACATTACAAACAATCATTTAAATATAACTTACCTTTCACTGGATTCGAACCACCAACCTCCAGCTCGATGTCTGCATCGTTTGTACCCAACCGCTTAACCGACTGCGCTACAGCGAGAAGATGCTCGAGACGGTCAAATAGAGTTAGTCACTGGTTTCGGATGATGGAACGTTATACGTAATGCACATTGTGAACGTGCAGAACGTGCAATGCAACCTAGGAACACAATAAAATATTGATTTTTAGTAAACCACGTGGTACTGATAGCAAATTACACAATAAAATTTTTATAAAACCAGATATTGTGTCTCTCCCCAGCCTTCCTCTCGCTTGAAATGGCGGGACACAACAAATTACACAATAAAACAGTCATTGTACATGATGCATGCCTCTTCCCAGCCTTCTTACGTTTCAATTGTTGATGTGACAGAATAAAACTCTCTTTAATCCAGTTCCCTGAATCTCCCCAGTCTTCTTTCACGTTTTTAAAGGACAGGATGCAATAAATCGCACATTAAAACAGTAACTAACCGCAGAAAAACTGTTTCTCCCAAGCGTTGTTACGTTTTCATGGTCTCTCCCTCCCCAGTCTTTTACGTTTTAAAAGGCAGAACGCAGCAAACCACACAATAATATAGTTATAAACCCAGATCCTTGTCGCTCCCCAGCCTTTATTTCGCTTCAAATGGCGGGACATATCAAAATACACAATAAAACAGTCAGTATCCCTAATCCATATCTCTCCCCAGCCTTCTTAAGTTTTGAAAAGGCAGAACGTAATAAATAACAAACACAAATAGTCAAGTTTCTCCCCAGCCTTCTTACATTCTAAAAGGCAGGACGTAGCAAATTCCACAATAAAATAGTCGCAAACTCAGATCCTTTACTCTCCCCAGCCTTTTTTTCGTTTGAAAGGAAGGGACATAACAAATTACACAATAAAACAGTAATTATACATGATACATGTCTCTCGCCAGACTTCTTATCTTTCAAGTGTTGATGTAACACAAATAAACCTCTCTTTATTCCAGTTCCCTGTTTCTAACCAGCCTTACTTTTTATAAGGGTCGAGAATTGTAACTAGTTCCACAAATAAAACAGTGATTAACCCTACTCCATGTCTCTCCCTAGCCTTAGTACGTTTTAAGTGTACAAATTATACACAAAAAGTATGATTTTTCGTGGGGTTTTATATAGAAAGAGGGTTAGGCTTTTGGGGGTGGAAAAATACAAAGAAAGAAAGAAACATTTTTTTTTCTTTTTTATTTTCTTTTTGATGTGTGTGTGTTGTGGGGGGGGGGGGGAGGGGAGGGTCTTCTATCCACTACTTCTACCTTCATTCTGAGCTTCCTATTCACATTACGTATGGGCATCCACATTACAAACAATCATTTAAATATAACTTACCTTTCACTGGATTCGAACCACCAACCTCCAGCTCGATGTCTGCATCGTTTGTACCAACCGCTTAACCGACTGCGCTACAGCGAGAAGATGCTCGAGACGGTCAAATAGAGTTAGTCACTGGTTTCGGATGATGGAACGTTATACGTAAATGCACATTGTGAACGTGCAGAACGTGCAATGCAACCTAGGAACACAATAAAATATTGATTTTTAGTAAACCACGTGGTACTGATAGCAAATTACACAATAAAATAGTTATAAACCAGATATTGTGTCTCTCCCCAGCCTTCCTCTCGCTTGAAATGGCGGGACACAACAAATTACACAATAAAACAGTCATTGTACATGATGCATGCCTCTTCCCAGCCTTCTTACGTTTCAATTGTTGATGTGACAGAATAAAACTCTCTTTAATCCAGTTCCCTGAATCTCCCCAGTCTTCTTTCACGTTTTAAAGGACAGGATGCAATAAATCGCACATTAAAACAGTAACTAACCGCAGAAAACTGTTGTTTCTCCCAAGCGTTGTTACGTTTTCATGGTCTCTCCCCAGTCTTTTTACGTTTTAAAAGGCAGAACGCAGCAACCACACACAATAATATAGTTATAAACCCAGATCCTTGTCGCTCCCCAGCCTTTATTTCGCTTCAAATGGCGGGACATAAGAAAATACACAATAAAACAGTCAGTATCCCTAATCCATATCTCTCCCCAGCCTTCTTAAGTTTTAAAAAGGCAGAACGTAGGAAATAACACAACAAAATAGTCAAGAAAGCCCAGCCTTCTTACATTCTAAAAGGCAGGACGTAGCAAATTCCACAATAAAATAGTCGCAAACTCAGATCCTTTACTCTCCCCAGCATTTCTTTCGTTTGAAAGGAAGGGACATAACAAATTACACAATAAAACAGTAATTATACATGATACATGTCTCTCGCCAGACTTCTTATCTTTCAAGTGTTGATGTAACACAAATAAAACTCTCTTTATTCCAGTTTCCCTGTTTCTAACCAGCCTTACTTTTTATAAGGGTCGAGAATTGTAACTAGTTCCAAAATAAAACAGTGATTAACCCTACTCCATGTCTCCTCCCTAGCCTTAGTACGTTTTTAAGTGTACAAATTATACACAAAAAGTATGATTTTTCGTGGGGTTTATATAGAAAAGAGGGGTTAGGCATTTGGGGGTGGAAAAATACAAAGAAAGAAAACAAAAGAAACATTTTTTTTCTTTTTTTTTCTTTTCTTTTTGGTGTGTGTGTGTGGGGGGGGGGGGGGGGAGGGGATGGGTCTTCTATCCACTACTTCTACCTTCATTCTGAGCTTCCTATTCACATTACGTATGGGCATCCACATTACAAACAATCATTTTAAATATAACTTACCTTTCACTGGATTCGAACCACCAACCTCCAGCTCGATGTCTGCATCGTTTGTACCAACCGCTTAACCGACTGCGCTACAGCGAGAAGATGCTCGAGACGGTCAAATAGAGTTAGTCACTGGTTTCGGATGATGGAACGTTATACGTAATGCACATTGTGAACGTGCAGAACGTGCAATGCAACCTAGGAACACAATAAAATATTGATTTTTAGTAAACCACGTGGTACTGATAGCAAATTACACAATAAAATAGTTATAAAACCAGATATTGTGTCTCTCCCCAGCCTTCCTCTCGCTTGAAATGGCGGGACACAACAAATTACACAATAAAAACAGTCATTGTACATGATGCATGCCTCTTCCCAGCCTTCTTACGTTTCAATTGTTGATGTGACAGAATAAAACTCT
>NW_024532743.1:0-5681 GCF_016097555.1 Gigantopelta aegis
CTGAACGCTAAAAATATATAAAGTATATTTGAATATAGTTTGTAAATCTTCCACTGTGATAATATTAACCATTTAAATAAAAATATTACTTAAACCCAGTTCACCTAGACCTTTGGTGGGCATAGGCGTACGGGCACCCATTTTTGTAGGGGGGGGGGGGGGGGGGGGGGGGCTGGTTTTTGCCCGAATTGAACGAATCCCCGAATCTGGGAAACAACATTTATTCATATTAGTATTGCTACCAAACCGCTATATAGGATTGGAAACGAATCGCTACGCATTAATATTTTTACATGGATTACAACTAAATTTGAATGTAGAATGATGGAAAAAAATAGTAAAAAGGTCTGAGGTTAGTACATTTTGCCTGAATATCTCTATAATTTTTGCCCGAATTTGAGGTTTTGCTCCAGCACTGAGGGGGAGGGGGGATTTGCTTTGTTATTGTCACATATAACACTGTGACATCAACCACCTACGTGTCGTCTGTGTCTCTATATATTATCACATAAACACTGTGACAGCAACCACCTACGTGTTGTCTGTGTCTCTATGTTTTGTTACATACAACACTGTGACGGCAACCACCTACGTGTTGTGTGTGTGTCTCTGTGTTTGGTTACACACAACACTGTGACAGCAACCATCTACGTGTTGTCTGTACCTCTATGTATTGTCACATATAACACTGTGACAGCAAGCACCTACGTGTTGTCTGTGTCTCTATGTTTTGTTACATACAACACTGTGACGGCAACCACCTACGTGTTGTGTGTGTGTCTCTGTGTTTGGTTACACACAACACTGTGACAGCAAGCACCTACGTGTTGTCTGTGTCTCTATGTTTTGTTACATACAACACTGTGACGGCAACCACCTACATGTTGTCTGTGTCTCTATGTTTTGTTTTGTTACATACAACACTGTGACAGCAACCATCTACGTGTTGTCTGTGCCTCTATGTATTGTCACATATAACACTGTGACAGCAACCATCTATGTGTTGTCTGTGTCTCTGTGTTTTTCATATAATTAGAGGACGTAGTTATGGACAGTGATATTGGCAATACACGTAGGACTGGAAGCAATAGGAACTAAGCTCTGTGGTAAACGTCCTGAAAGCTGGTATCTCAAGTGTTATCATGTAAGTGGGTGTATGTTCATCATCTGGTTCTGCTTTCTAGTTCCACAGCTTTCTTTATAGGTGAACTCAACAGGAAGTTTGTCACAAAGAAAAGCACGCTACATCACTACATCAGTGGTTTTTTTTTTTTTTTTACGACACCATTAGAGCACATTGATTGGTTAATCATCGGCTGTTGGATGTCAAACATTTGGTAATTAGAGACATTTTTTGTCTTAGAGAGGACACCCGCTACATTTTTCCATTAGTAGCAAAAGATCTTTTATATGCACCATCTCACATACAGAACAGCACATGACACGGCCTTTGATATACTAGTCGTGGTGCACTGGCTGGAACGAGAAATAGCGCAATGGGCCCACCAACGGAGATCGATCTCTCACCGAATGCGTATTAGGCGAGTGCTTTACCACTGGACTACGTTCCGCCGCCACCACGTCTGATTGACATTTCAAAATTCCGAAATGGGAAAGCTTAATGAATTACAGATTTTGTTTAATGAGTGGTTGTCCTCTTATAGATGAGGCACTAGATAGACATTCATGGAGTCAACCACTATTTTGACAAATATCCATTCAGCTCTGCATTGTACAGAGATACGGTCTTGATGGCGGATAACGGTTTTGTCTTTCAGATTGCTAGATAGATGGTGCCTTTTGAGAAACAGGAACTCGATAATTAGATATACAAATTTTATTTAAAAAACCCCAAAACAAAATCAACCACCCAAAGAGTCACCTGTCCTGGATAATTACTCGTATGCAGTAGTCGATACAATTTTGAAAACAATTACTATATTTGATTACTGCATTAACCAAACGTTAGAAGTCTTTAATGCGTTCTGAGATGAAGAAGTAATGAAATATGCTTGTCAACTTTTTAGATTTAATTCCATAATGTGACGTTGTTAGGTAATATGGTTACCATTTTCGGGACAAATAAATGGTGATCATTCAACTCCTTTATGTTATATTGACGTTAGCAAAAAAAAAAAAAGAAAGAAAGGAAGCATGTTACATGCATTACACATATCTATCGTACTAAAAGAAAAGAGATAGGAAAGTCCTTAATTATTGGTAATATTTCATTTTAATAATAATAATAATATGTTATGTATGTGTCGACATGTGTCTACATCTATTATGTGAATTTACATAACACACACACACACACACACACACACACGTACACACACACACGTACACACACGCACGTACGCGCGCGCGCGCGCGCGCACACACACACACACACACACACACACACACACACACACACGCATACACACAAACAAATCAAAATCAATTCATAGAATAAAGAAGAAAACGACAAAAACAAAAGGAATTCGTCGTCGCATCAATTTTTTAGATTATTTGAGATTATATATTCGTTGCATTATCGGTTTTCTGGATTTTGTTTGTTTGGTAATAATAAATACTTGAATTATCTGTAATATTAGAAATAATCACTGCCTGAATGAATAAAAAAATGACACATTGTCTTAAAAACGTTGCGTAACTCAAACCATCCACCATTTCCCATAATGGCTGCATTTCATGACTTCCCTTCCTCTAGAACATTACATTATTGGCGAACAGTCTCTTACATGTAACCTTAGGCTTATACCAACACCACGGAAGCATCGATCTATCCCGTGTAAAGTGTTGTCTAATACGTCTATAGATATATGTAGGTCTAGTGGAATTATGAAGTATGTATATGTATGCCCACAATAGACTGTCAGGTCAAGTGTCGGAAATTAACGAGCTTATAACATTTAACAAATAGCGTCTGAATCCACAAAATGCGTGTCTGAACATTTATTTGATATAAGTTATGAGACGAGTTAAATCTATTTAATGCCATGTTAAATTTTCAGCGCCTGCGCGAAACAAGTAAAATCCCAGTATTAAGAGCTGTTTCAAGGAAAGAAAGAAAGAAATGTTTTATTTAACGACGCACTCAACACATTTTATTTACGGTTATATGGCGTCAGACATATGGTTAAGGACCACACAGATTTTGAGAGGAAACCCGCTGTCGCCACTACATGGGTTACTCTTCCGATTAGCAGCAAGGGATCTTTTATTTGCGCTTCCCACAGGCAGGATAGCACAAACCATGGCCTTTGTTGAACCAGTTATGGATCACTGGTCGGTGCAAGTGGTTTACACCTACCCATTGAGCCTTGCGGAGCACTCACTCAGGGTTTGGAGTCGGTATCTGGATTAAAAATCCCATGCCTCGACTGGGATCCGAACCCAGTATCTACCAGCCTGTAGACCGATGGCCTACCACGACGCCACCGAGTGTTTCAAGAAAGACAGGTGGAATGTTAATTATGGTTAAATGGCGTCTGTCATATGGTTAAGGAGCACAAGGATAATGGGAAAACAATTACGCTGCAGTCAAACAATGGGCTCCTCTTTCGGATTAGCATCAAGATCTTTTATATGCAGCATTCCCCTTTGTTACACCAGTTGTTGATCACTATCTGCAACGAGAAATAGCCCAATGGGCATCGATCCTAGATCGACCTTGTAAAAGGTAAAGCACGGTACACCACGTCAGTTTGTTTTGTTTAACAACAACACTAGGGCACATTGATTGATTAATGTCAAACATTTGGTAATTAGAGACATTTTTGTCTTAGAGAGAAAACCCGCTACATTTTTCCATTAGTAGCAAGATATCTTTTATATGCACCATCTCACAGACAGAACAGCACATACCACAACCTTTGATATACCAGTCATGGTGCACTTGCTGGAACGAGAAGTAGCCCAATGGGCCCACCAACGGAGATCGATCTCTCACCGAATGCGTATCAGGCGAGCGCTTTACCACTGGGCCACTTCCCGTCCCAAAGACAGCCGTTTGTATTTGACATAGATAAGCAAGCGCAGTAAACCCAAAACGAAGTACATGAATTTATATGTACCAAACTGAACTGGATCATCTACTCTAAAGCCCCTGCGCGTGCTGTAACCTCACCGTGGTGCAGGGGTGTAACATTCTCTTTGAGAATGGCCAATACAGCACAAATTGAAGTTTAGAGTAAAATTCAGTGTCCGTAAAATTCTGTGATATTTGTATTTGTATTTGTACACAGTTCTTTACACTGTTTTTGTTTATCATCACTTTATTTATTTGCATTACCATAGTTTGACACCCAATAGCCGATGTATTTATCGTGCTGGGGTGTCGTTAAACATTCATTCATTCATTCTACTCTAAAGGCGTATAATTAAATAATAATGACAATATGTTAGAGACTGTAGCTTTAACAACTTCTGAAATAAAAATACCAATGTGTGTGTATATATATATATATATACTAAAACGCAAAAGAAACGCAGGTTCTCATTAAATTGGATATAAAATATTAAAAAAACAAAACGAAATGAAGATTTCAACATTTATTTTGGAGCTACACCAATTCGGCACACATTGGTGTTGGAAATTTTTGATTGAATTCCTTTTTGGCTATTGTTTCATGTCATAAAGTAGGGTGGGGGTCCATGTTAGAAATGTGAAAGAGACGACCTGTAGCATTGTCAAAGTCAGTATCGCGTGTGACCACCCTGGGCATTCAAACAGGCAGTGCAACGTCTCCTCATTGAGTTGACAAGCCGTTGAAAGAATGCCTGAGGGAGTGAGTTCCATTCATGGACCAATGCTGCCTCCAGCGCCTGCATATTCTGAGGTTGTCCGCGAGCCTGAAGGCGACGTCCGATTTCATCCCAGACGTGTTCGATAGGCGCCATGTCCGGTGATAAGGCTGGCCACGGCAACGTTGGGATGTTGTGCTGAGCCAGCAACGCCTGTGTTGCCCTGGCAGTGTGCGGCCTGGCATTGTCTTGCTGCAGCAAGCGCACACGTGGGTGAGCGGCAAAGAAGGAACGACGTGATTGTTGATGACGTCATTTTGGTACACGGCGGCATTAACGCGTTGTCTGAACACATGAAGTTGTGTTCTGTGGTTGAATGAGAACCCACCCCACACCATCACACTACCCCCGCCCCATCGGTCGGCCTGCAGAACGCAGCAGTCGGAGTAACGTTCATGTCGACGTCGCCATACTCGGATTCGGCCATCAGCGTTGGAAACATTGTAACGGCTCTCATCAGTAAACAGAACTTGTTGCCACTGGCCACGTCGCCATCTTTGATGTTGTTGCGCCCACTGTTGACGTTGTTGGCGGTGCCGAGGGGTCAATATTGGTCCCACATAAGGACGGCGGTTACGGAGTCCTGATGCCCTCAGACGGCGTCGGACGGTATCGGCGGACACTGGACCACGTGGACCACGCACCTGGTGAGCGGTGTTAGCTGCTGGCAGCATCCGATTCCTAAGGTGGGTCACCCGGATGTACCGGTCTAGGGCTGCGGTTGTCACCCTCGGGGCGGCCGGTGCGTGGTCGATCGTTCACAGATCCAGTGATTTGGTGACGTTGAGAAAGGCGTGCGATTGTCGAAACATGACATCCCAATTGTCTGGCTACAGCAGTACGGGTCTGTCCGGCTTGCAACATCCCGA
>NW_024532744.1:0-9287 GCF_016097555.1 Gigantopelta aegis
AGTTCCACTATGTGGAGTTTGTACTTAGACAGGCATGCTTAATCTTTGAGACAAAGCAATGACTACTGGAAGGATCAACCCAGCTAGGTCAGTTTTTACATCAATCAGCGGCGGGAGAAGCGAGGAAAACGCAGAGGAACACGGTTCGGGACGGCGACCGGCGCGGGGGCGCGGCAATACTGTACCATCACCGCCACCCTGCAATTGAAGCAGATCCCAAGGTCCCCACCCAACCACACCCGGCCGACCTCTGAAACCCAGGATTCAGGGTTGGGACGGTGGGGGATGGGGGGGAAACTTTGTTGTCTTCCCCCTTTTAACCAGTGGGCGACGGTGCCCCACCCGATCTGGGGGGCGAGGTGCTGGGGCGAAAAAAGCGAGGCACGTCAGACCGCGGCCCAACAAACGGATTGGCCGACCTAAAAGGTTTTGCGTTTCGAAACGAAGAGAAGATCGGGGGTGGCCACCAGCGGGAGCCGGGCGGCCGCCCGGCCAGGTGGCGAGGCCCGCGACGAGGCGGTCTCCCGACCGCCCGCCAGCCCGCACGCCACGCCCAGACAGGATTGGCTTCGCGTGCCGCCAACCGGGGAGGTCCCAGGTAGCACGCCGTCGTTTCGTTCGATCGGTCCGCGGTTTCCCCTAACGAGATCGGGGTAGTGCGACCAGGTGACAAGGACCGTTGTTCAAGTGCGATTATATTTGCGGGCGGGTACACGGGGGCCCGACAAGGCCTTCTCGAACGCCGATCGAGGAGAAGAAGGGGTTTACTGCCCCCCCCCCCGAGGTCAGCAGGGGTCGGGCAGGGGGTAGCCGGGAACGGGTGCCGCGGAACGCGGGTTCACGAACCACGACAACCCCGCCCAGGCCACCGGACACGGCTGCAAAGTTGCTGGCGCGGATGTTGCCAATTGGGGGGAACAAGGGAGAGGGAGCGGAGCGGACGTGCACGCCGAAAACACAGCGTGGGTCCCACGGACCGTCCGAGCCCATCGACCGACCCTATGTTTTTTCGCCCCTCCACATACGTTTTGATTTTTTGGCTCCCCCTCCCAGTGTATTTCACCGACCTTTTGCCAGAACTTACCTCGATTTCAACCTACGCGTCGCTCACACCTCTGTTCGATTCCGGATTCTTGGGCTCCCGCCTCCCTGCGCCGAAGAAACACGAACCCGGATTCTTGTCGACTTCCGGTAGGACGCCGAACCCGAAATTCTGCTCCCAGGCCGCTCCTTTTCCTCACGCTGTGCTGTCTCGGGTGTGCGTCTGTCCGCATGGGCTCACTGCTCCCTGTAGCATGCGCTACCGTCGCTTCAATTGACGTTGCCGGGACTTTTGTTTTGACGTGACCGTTTCTCGGCGTTCCTTCCATGTGTAGGAAAGGAGCACGAGACCTTAAACGATACGAGCCGTGCGAACGGTTGCGCCAGCGGGCAGAGCCCGGCTCATGCCTAGCACATCACTCCAAAACAACATCCCCTCCCCCCCCCCCACACACACCACATCCCCACCACTTTCCACCCATACCCACCACCACTCGCAATCAACTGGACACCCCCACCCCCAACAACCATATCTGGCACCCGGTCCACGAAAAAAAGGATTTTTCCCCTTGATAAATTAATAGTTTTAAAGCTCTTTGTAAACGTTTTCTAATAAGATACTACTTTAAATTAAATTTATGTTGATGTGAAAAGCCTCTACAAATGAACCAGGTCCAGTAGACAAGTGTGATGGGGATATGGGTTATTTAAAAATTTGTCTTCAAAGAAACTAATTTCCTTTAACAAAGTGTAGGCCCTTTATTATTCGTCTTAAACCGTTTTTACAAATAAAAAATATAGGCATTACGTGTTTTATTTATTATCTATGTGGGGTGTGCGTGTGTGTGTGGTTGTGCTGTGTGGTGTGTGGTGTGCTGTGTCGGGGTGTGCTGTGCGTGCGTGTCGTGTGGTACCTGCTTTTGTGACTCGGACAATATGGACCCAAGCACGCTTTAAAAAACAGTTTGTTACCATGACTAAAGATATTGTATTCACGTAAAAAGATTGAGGGAGAGAGAGGAGGGACGAGAGGAGTCCGAGTTTTTGTCGATGAGGGGAGAGAGGTGTGTTTGGAGAGTGACGGGAGTTGAGGATGAGGAGAGGTGAGAGAGAGGAGCAGAGCGACGAGAGAGAGAGAGGACAGAGAGCGACGAGAGGAGTAGAGCCCCCTGGAGAGAGATTGGAGAGAGACTTTTGAGAGTAGAGAAAAGAACGAGGGAAGTTTCTGACTTATAGTTTTGGAACTCGGTGTAAATCGTTCACATTTTTATGGGTGGAAGAGTACAATGTATCTCCTCCATACACGGACGCTATGTAGAATAGCGCTACCGTGCTAACAAGCGGTATAGTTACCGCACGTGTTTTCGGCCAGTTCTGTCGCTATCTCCACGCTACGCTACGTTCGCCTTTGTTACTAATGTACATTCTGACCTCAGATCTTTATGCTCTACCAGATGCGCTGCCGCATGCTGAGACGTGACTGTTGACCTCACTTTTCCTGAACCCCACACATGGCTTCTCCTATGGTGAATCAAAAATCCCAACAGGCGTTAACAAACATTTTTTACAAAAAACCAAAAAAAAAAATCTATTTTGCCTGACCTCCGAAAACGAGATAGATAATTCCATTATGGAATGTGCGTATATTCTTAACCCACAACAAAGCCCGATATTCACAAAACAAAAACAGGTCAGTCCATGAACCAACCATTAGTAGTAACCGCGCATTCAACGGGCGTCTGGAGTTATGGACCCTTTATAACAACACTAGTGTTTCCTAATGGTTTGCAGAGCCACTGCCGTCCGATCAAATCCTCCTAAAACGCAGTGCCGGTTGTCTTGCATTCCCCTCAGGAATATCATGTACATTATGTCGGGACAACTAGGGACACTGAAAGCTTTTATAATGCGAAGCTCTAGCTCATTTTTGAGATTTTGTGTTCCCACTTTCCCCCCCCCTCCCCCAACAAACACGAACACCATGCAGCATCGATGGCACTGTCAAAATCTAACGAACACTTGCTGTAGCACCCACTTGTTCAAGTCATACACAGGGCCAAAAACTCAGACCGTTTTTGCCACTTGCACAATTACAACCGGCCAGTAAACACAGAAAGTCTTCGCCGACACACCAGGCTGTCACTCAATCCCATTGGTGGAAATCCATTGCAAACCACTTTATCCGTGTCACAACCTCTTTCAACACGGCATGGGGAATTATCAACGCCACTCAAAATTTTACATTACTGTAATTTCAAACGTCGTACGTGGTCACTAAATCTGGGACACGTAGTAGTACGTAGTAGTAGTAGTAGCTAGTTAGTAGTAGTGCAGTACGTAGTAGTCGTAGTCAGTAGTCTCAGTAGTAGCCTCAGCTAGTGTAGTAGTTCAGTGGAGTCAGCGATGTAGTTAGTAGTAGTACCGCTAATAGTCCAGCCCTCTGTTAATAATATATAACTATATGTAATAATAATAATTAAATTAAACCAACTGGCAGCCATCCATAGTCAGTCGTAGTTAAAATATTCATACACCACACCGCCCCCACTTCAGCACATATAAATCTAGCATACCAAAATAGGTCGCTTCAGACATTTTATATACAGGTTTACAAAGTTATTAAATTTATCTTATTGTCCCCTATGATGTTTGGATAGTAGGAATTCAAAAATGGTTTTCAAGTTGGTATTCGACATTTAATGCAAAAAATTAATATGAAAGTATTAATGATGTAACATGTCATTCTCTCATTCGGCTATGAGGGGGGACAAAGGAAAAGAAACAAAACAAAAAAAACACGAACCACAATAGGGATTCCGTAAATGTTGAGTATGGAATTCGTGTAAGAAAATAGCAAAATAGTTGGAAAAGAGGTTCACATTTTTAGTTTTAAAGAGCTTTAAATTAATGACAGGGTTATGCCGTTTACGTATGTTATTTACTTATTATTTCCTTTGCTATTTATGTATTTTTACACTTACTTTTACACTTTACTTTTACACTTTACTTTTTACTTTTACTTTAAATTTAACTTAACGTTCAACTTAACTTAAAGAGCGTTACAATTTACTTTTACTTGACTGTAACTTTAACGTTACTTTAACGTTACGTTAAAACGTTAACGTTAACTTGAACGTTAATTTAACTGTAACATTTAACTTTAACTTTAACTTCTGTTTTTAGGATGTCCCATCCCGGTCGGTCGCTGCCAAAAACGAATAGCACGACCGCCTGCGAACGACGGAAACCTGAGAATGTGGGGAGTCGCCCATCGGTAGGAGACACATTCTCTCCTTGTCAAGGCTAAGTGTCGGGAGATCGCAGTGAGGACGACACCAAGCTCGAGAACTCGGTCGGTCTGCCAAATGATTTGGAATGGTACACGTTCCTCAGGCTTCCTGACGAGTGTTTCTTCTGGTTTTTCCCACTCTTGCTTTTACAATTTATCTCCACTTTTACACTATTACAGCTCTTATTATACTCTTATCTATACTGTTACAACTCTTGTTATACTCTTATATTATGCTCTTATGTCTTTATACTACTGTGTGTCCCTATTCCGGGCTCGTCGCTGCCAAAACAAACAAAATAACGGGGAAGCTAAAAAAAACCAAAAAAAAAACAAACAAAAAGACCTCGAATGAGCACGACCGCCTGCGACCGAACGACAACCCTGAGAATGTGGCGGAGGTGCCCATACCTGTAGCGTGACACCACTGTCCATTGCTCACAAGGCTAAGTGTCGGGGACCCCCCCGATCTTTGCAATGTCGGAGGACGACAACCCCGATTCCGAGAACACTCGGTCGTTATGACCACAGATTTTTGACACTTGCGTTACACGTCTTCTCAGGATACATGAACGCATGTGTGTCCCTTCTGTGTTTTTATTCACTCTTGCTTTTACACTTTTACTCCACTTCCCCACAACTCTACAGCTATTATTATACCTCCTTATTATACTGTTACAAACTTCTTAGGGTACTCTTATTATACCTGGTTACAACTCTTATTGCTCGTTGTGGTTGTGCTCTTTGTGGTCTGTGCTCTTTGTGGTCTTGTGCCGTTGGCTCTTTGTGTCTTGTACTATTGTACTCTCGGTGTTGGTCCCACTCCCTGCTCGTGCTCAAAAAAAAAAACAAAAAAAAACAAAAAAACAACAACAACAAAAAACCCGAAGAGCACGAAGCCTGCGTAGCGAAGACCGGCCCAGCGCGGACCAGATGGGGATGTGCCCGTCTGGGCGGGACAAATCTCCTGGTCAAAGGCTAAGTCTCAAATAGATCGCAGTGAGGTGCTGCTCTACTAAGTACGACACACCGACCAGAACTAAGTCGCTGCTGAATGCTTTGGAAGCCTCCACTTAGCCTGGATGGATATCGGAGGACCCCACGCCGGCACTGCTCGGCCGAGCGGCTGTAAAACGGTCCCTTGCTGTGGCTCGGACCACCGTGCGGCCCCTGACCGCAGCACGAGAGACGGGACGGCGAACGGCGCACGATATCGTTGCCTCCCGAGGCCCGGGGGCCGCAAAGAGTATCGTTACATGTTCGGGCGGAGATATTCTGAATTAGGGCGTTCAGTCATAATCCCCCAGAGGGTAGCCTCGCACCATTGGCTTATCAGCAAGCACAAGAAACCACATGTCTGAACCCTTGCGGTTTCCTCTGTTACTGAGCAGGATTAACGTTGCATACGATCTGTCATCGGTTAGGGTAAAACTTAACCGGTCTCAAGACGGTCCTTAAACCCAGCTCCGTTCCCTATTAGTGGAGTGAAAAATCAAACGTTGGTGAATTCTGCTCACTGAGAGGAGAGCCGACAATCGAAGATCCAAAAAGCAACGTCGCTATGAACCTTGGCTGCCACAGCCAGTTATCCCGGGTACTTTTCTGACACCTCTTGACTTAAAAACTCTTTAACGTCAACCCCCCACACAAAGCGACCCGATAGGCCACGCTTTCACGGTCTGTATTCGTCACTGAAAATCAAAATCACAGTGAGGCTTTTGCCCTTTTGCTATACGCGAGGTTTCCGTCCTCGCTGAGCTCCACCTTAGGACACCTGCGGTGTACCGTGTGACAGATGTACCGACCAGTCACAACTCCCAGCCCTGACAATGTCTTCGGTGCGATCGCCCCCGGCGACGACGGGCGGGGGGCTTAACTCCAGAAGCAAGGGGCTGCGCCACGATCTCCGCTCAGACCGAATAATTAAAGAGAACCGATTAAAAATAGTGTATGCAATTCGCCGCGAAGCTCCCACATGTACACCTCTCATGTCTCTTACAGAGTCGGACTAAAGTCAAGCTCAACAGGGTATCTCTTGCACCGCGTTTGGCCACGCCCGTTCCCGTGGCTCGGTGGTTTTCCCTGCATGGTAGAAGGGACGTGGGAATCTCGTTATCCATTCATGCGCGTACAATAATAGATGACGAGGCATGTGGCCTCCTAGATGAGTCATAGTTACCTCCCGCCGTTTACCCGCGCTTTTTTGAATTTATTCACCCTTGGACATTCAGAGCACTGGGCAGAAATCACATTGCGTCAAACCACGAGGTGAAGTGACAGCCATCGCAATGCTGTTTTTAATTAGATCAGTCGGAACCCCTGGTCAGTAGTACCATTCTGAGTGGCTGTGAATGCCAGCCGACACGGGGACGACGCCCGGCCGGGCTCCGCCCGCATAGTGAGGCAGTCCACGGTGAAGGTGGAAGAAACCGGTCGAGCTCTGAATCCCCGACATGCCACCCCCGCT
Organism: Gigantopelta aegis; assembly: GCF_016097555.1. Taxonomy (NCBI): domain Eukaryota; kingdom Metazoa; phylum Mollusca; class Gastropoda; order Neomphalida; family Peltospiridae; genus Gigantopelta; species Gigantopelta aegis. Next base: position 6,798 of record NW_024532744.1, read on the forward strand.
GTGGGTGCGCCGCCCAGACCCCCCGACGGGAACGCCCCCACGGCCCCGGGCCGAAACCCGACGAGAGGCACCCGACGAGCGCGAACCCGCCGAACGCCCTGCACACGCCAGGAACAATCCGGGCGAGGAGAGAAACAAGAGCGAGAGGGCCGCGCGACCAGGCCGAGAGTCGGCAGGCCTCGCCCAGCCGTGCCCTCCCGTCCCGATTTCGTAAACAGCCAGACTGGCCCAGCCTCAGAGCCAATCCTTGTCCCGAAGTTACGGATCACAATTTGCCGACGTCCCTTACTACATTGTGCATCGACTAGAGGATGTTAACCTTGGAGACCGCTGCCGGATATGGGTACGGCCTGGCACGAGAATCCACGAGTCTCCGTCGGATTTTCAAGGCCGGCGAGTAGCGCACCGGACACCGCAAGAGCGCGGTGCTTTAGGCGAACCCCTTTTCACTATCTCCGGGCACAGGCCGATCCCAGGGATTGGGTCCCCTTACAAAGAAAAGCGAAACTCTTACGGGGCCTCGCCGACGTCTACGACTTCGGTTTGCGTTACCGCACGCGACCCTTGCGAGGCCAATTCCGTGTACAGGTTCCGGGAATGATTGACCCGACTCCCTTTCGATGGCATCGGGCAAAACAGTTGTTTTTTTTCGAGCAAGGCACAGCGCCCCCGTTGCAGAACGGAGCTCATCCCGATTCTCTTAGGGGGCCGACTGTCGACCCACCTGTTCAATGCCTGTTCAAATTGGAACTACTTCCTCCACTTCTAGTCTCAAAGTTCGACGTTTGAATATTGCTACTACACCAAGATCTGCACCGTGGCGCTCCACCGGGGCTCGCGCCCGGAAGCTTCAGTGCCCTCACCCCACGGCCCACGACCTCCCTACTAGCCGGGCCATGGTACCGTGGTTGGTTGCCTAGCATGCCCGGACAGGTCCTCGGTTATAGGCCCGACGATCTAGCGACATCAATTTTCAGGGCTGGTTGATTCGGGCCCAGGTAGTTTGTTACACACTCCTTACGGATTCCGACTTTCCATTGGCCACCGCCTGCTGTCCCTATATCAACCCAAACCCTTTTAGGTGTTGATGAGCGTCACGTTTGGCCCCTTAACCGGACCGTTTGGGTTCATTCCACAGGCGCCAGTTCTGGCTTTCCAAAAGGAGGGTTTGCCGGGGCCTTGGCCCCACCCTCCCGAATTTCAATGCCCGGCTCCACCGTTGGTTTGGAGGCGACCGGGCTTCTAAGGCCCATTTAAAGTTTGAGAATAGGTTTGGGGAGGACGTTTCGTCCCCAAGGCCTTTCTATTCATTCGCTTTACCGGGGAAAAAACCTTCGTCTCGGCGGTGGCCAGGCTATTCCCTAGGGAACTTCGGAGGAAGCCAACTAATGGTTCGATTAGTCTTTCGCCCCTATACCTCAAGTCTGACATCGATTTGGGCAGTCAGAATTCGCTGGCGGACTTCCACCAGAGTTTCCCTGGCTTTCTGTCCTGCTCAGGCATATTCACCCATCTTTCGGGTCCCAACGTGTGCTTCTCTTTGCCCGCCTCACGGCCGCCGCGTGCGGGACGGACGGGGCCGGTGGTGGCGCCCCCCGCCCGAACAGGGACGGGGGATCCCACCATGGCCGACCCGACGAGGGCCGGCCTTCCCTTTCATTGCGCCCCTGGGTTTCGACGACCCCTTGACTCGCGGCACATGTTAGACTCCTTGGTCGCGTGTTTAAGGACGGGGCCGGTTGGTTGGCCGACGCGGATTCGTCCACCGAATTCCGCCGACCCCCGAAGGTGGCCACACTTCTCCGGGGAGCGCCTCCGGCCGCCGGGTCAGGGGGCACGGGTTGCCCCAGTCCCACCTGGTCGGAAAATGAGAACGTGGCGTGGAGAGCCGGAGACCCCATTGTTCAGAGGGGGACGCCGTTCCTCGGGTCCCCGCGGCAGGCCGGTAAAGCACGGCGCCGGCTGTAAGAGCCCCCGAACCGAGGTGACATCCGCCCGGGCGAAGGGCCGGAGACCGGCCCGTTGTCCAACCTTCCAACGCGCCCTTCTGGCTGGGCCGGAGAAAACCCGTCGTGGGGCGCTCTGGCCCGCGGAAAGTGGCACCGTCCCGCGCCCGCCGTCGACGAACGGGCCCGGGTCGAGTGCGTGTTCGGCCTCTCGGCGGGACGGACCCCGGGTGGCCTTGCGGACGGGACGAATGAATTCCGGGGGGCCGACTATTGCGGGGCCCACCGCCGTTTTACCTCTAAGGCGGTTTCACGGTACTCTTGAACTCTCTTCAAAAGGTTTCTTTTCAAACTTTCCCCCTCAGCTCTACTTGTCCGCTATCGGCCTCGTGCCGATTTGGGCCTTAATGGAGTTTACCCCCACTTTGGGGCTGGGCATTCCTCAAACAACCCGACTCTTTGGGGAACCCAAGGGCCGACAGTCCCGCGCCGGTAAAAGGCTCGAACACCCACCGTGGGAGAGGCCCCGATCAGGAGACTTGGG
>NW_024532745.1:0-8654 GCF_016097555.1 Gigantopelta aegis
AAGATTAGCATGGCCCCTGCGCAAGGATGACACGCAAATTCGTGAAGCGTTCCATATTTTTTTTCACTAACACATGAATACAAATACAAATATGCGCGCAAGCATTTACATGACATAATCAACAGAGAAAACAAGCAAACAAGTGAGTAAAAAATCAATAACAACAGCAAATTGTAATGAGAGTTGTTACTTCTTTTTAAACTAGACATCTTTAGTTCTTATATTTTGTTTAGAGTAGCCCCCGTAGAGGCAATTAAAAATTGTGCTAGCCGCCCAGTTAAGGGCGTCTGCACGGGGTATTGGGAATAGTTTTCAACTAGCAATAACCACGCCTCGGATACACCTCACTGGCTATGGTATTGCCACTGCGCAAAGCTGAAAAAAATACACTTTGTCAGTTGGGTTATACGAAAAGACCGTTCTTACATTATACTTTATTTTTGTCTTCTACATAATTCATCACATTGTGCTACATTTGTAACACACAAAACGCTCATTTTAAATATAATCTGAGACGTGCTTCGTTTTGTGCTCCTCGCCGGAACACGATCCGCAGCGTACCAGTGGGAAAGTACAGACAATTTTAGTAATTATCATAATGCGATTCGTTCCTTCATACTGTCGTTTCCAAGACGCTCGTTATGTTGTGACGTCATCGTGGCGCAAACGGCAGTTACCCATCCTTAAAGACAGTACGTTCTATTTATGCATGCTGAGAGTCAATGAGACGGTACGATATCGGTTATGGTTGACTTCAGTATTGGAAGTTATGTGTGGCCTCTTTGATAAACACAGACATATGTTCCAGAGAAGAATGCGTAATTTACTACTTGTATTTATGAATGTTCTAATAACCATCTGCACGTACTACACGTAAACCGAAAACTACTATCTTAGCATATATATAAACCAGAGAAAAGTGGCCCTGCGCTACTAGTGTCACTGAATTCAAATACGCAGTACATGACATAATATACTAAAATTGGAACGATACAGAGAAGAGTTAGCATGGCCCCTGCGCAAGGATGACACGCAAATTGGTCCCGAACATGCCGGGTGCCCCATTTATTTCATAAAGCCTCCTTATTTACAATAAACCAGGTTCTCCTTGAATGTGACCAATAAAAATCTACATATGAGTGTAAGTGCTTGTTTCAAAATAATATACATTTTAGTTAGTGCATGTTTGTGTTTTTGTTTTCTTTATATTATTAGTGTGTGTGACTTAGGTGGTGTGTATTTATAATATCTTAACCTGGTTGACGGACCTGGCCTCCAAAGCTACAAGCCGGGGGGTCCAGGTCTATTTTGTTCTACAGTTTGTGCATTTTGCCAATCTTTATCATAATTTATATGTAATATCAAGGGCGTCATTGCACGATGCGATGACTCCCTTGAAACACCAGTGATTTAGGAATTTTTCTTTTCTGTTTGGCCACTCTAAGGCGGCGAAATATTCTACTTCAACCCTTGAATATATTAAGTGTTTGAAAAGAGCCATTTCATTACATGGCTTATCTCCCTCTAAAAGTTTTCTGGATGTCCATATTACCCTTATCGCTTTACTCCAGAGAAAAATTCCCAATTGCGATGCATAATCTCCAGGCTTATGTTTTATGCCGAAAATCATGGCATACGGATTCAAACGGAAATTGTTGCCAAAAAGTTTTTTAAAGATCGGTTCAATTTGCTTTATAAATAGTTTTGTTTTGTTGCAGTGAAAAAAGGCATGCAAGACTGAGTCCACTCCGTTGCACACAAGGCACTCCGGAGTGGTCGCAATCTTCCAGTCATATAGATGTTTTCTAACTGCAATTACGTTTCTAATCATTTTATAAATTAAATCATAGTCGGGATTTTCAATGAAACCTGAGTTTAATGTTTTCCAAATGTTTTGCCAATTTATGGTTTCATTAAAGGCTATATTCCACCTGGTCTTAAATGATGCATCTTTGTAAGTTCTTAATAACAAGACTGCGTATATGTCTTTAGTTTTCGCGTCTGTCACGTCTATTTTCGTATCACCTATATTGATACGAAAGATGGCGTCTAAGTCACCATCAAGGGGGTCTTCATTTTGTAGCGTCCATAGTAATGTCCGCGAAAAGTTGTCCTGTAGGTCTTTTAATTGGCGATGAAATACCGCGCTAGTTGAAAAACCGGCGAAGTCCAAAAAGTCGTTCGTCCCCGAGTCCCAAATGTCTTTGACTAAATTTAGTCTTTCTCTACGTATACTTGTGTATGTTTTGTTGGATATAAACGGGTTTTCGTGTAACGGTTCATAAATTATCTGTTGGTAGCTGTTAGTGTCTCTAGTAGTGTCAAGGTCCTTCCAAGTTAAGAGTATTTCCCTGTAGATATTCGGCATTGAGATGAAATTATCTTTTTTATTTATGATTTTACATTTTAGAACATGTCTTTCAATATTTAAGTTTTTGTATTGGCCTAAAAAATGATCCGCTAAGGATTTCCAGTGGCCATCGCCCTCTGAACTTAAAAATCTACTTACAAATTTAATTCTTTGTGCTTTAATTTTTTGCCGAATATTTACGACACCCAACCCGCCTAACTCCTTAGGTAGTTGAAGTTGCTCTTTTGATATAAAATGTTTTTTATAACTCCAAATAAAGTCAAAAATAATTTTATCGATTTGTTTAGCGTATTTTTCCGGTAATTCCAAAACGTTAGATAGGTACCAAATTCCGCTAGTGGCAAGCGAATTTACTGCTACTACTTTACCATGTAATGTTAATTTACGATTACTCCACATGTTTAAAATGGTTTTGATTTTGTGAATTTTTGGTTCCCAATTATCGACTGACACATCTACGTTACCAAAATAGAAACCTAAAATTTTGATTTTTTCGTTTGTCCATCTTATATCAATAGGCGTATTTTTCTCGTACCTAAGTCTCCCCATTAGGAAACCAGTGGTTTTCTGAAGGTTGACTTTGGCTCCAGAAGCACGTTCGTATATATTTAAGACTTTAAACAATCGTTTAACTGAGTCTAGGTCTGATAAGGTCGCGTTGCCGTCGTCTGAGTAGCCCACCCACTTACTAACGAAGCCATCAGGTAGATTTATTCCATTAATTTTTGTATCTTCCCGAACAGCTTCCGCCAAAGTTTCTGCTACTAAAATATATAAAACTGTGCTGATCGGGCATCCCTGTCTAATACCCCGAGATAAGTTAAAATAGTTAGAGATATGTCCATTGACTTTTACCGCAGATGAAATATCTGTGTAACAAGTCTTAATCATTTTTATGAAGTTTGGTCCAAAGTTAAATTTTTTGAGCACTTTAAATAAAAAGTCCCACTCTACTCTATCATAAGCTTTAGTTTGATCTAGAGAAAGAATTAATCCCGGTAAATTTTCACGATTAACGTATTCTATTAGGTCCCTTATCAATGACGCACCGTCATGTATTGATCTGCCTTTTACTGAACATTTTTGATTTGGGTGAATAATTTTTGGTAAGAAATCTCGAATTCTACTGGCCAAAATTTTTGTGATAATTTTGTAGTCGCAATTTAGTAACGAAATCGGGCGCCAATTTTTTAGAAGTTGTTTTTCATTGCCTTTCCAAATTAGAACGATTACACCGCGCCTCATGGTGAAAGTTAATTTTTCTTTACTAAAGGCATCATTAATTACTTCTACCAGGTCACTACCAATAAGGCCGAAAAAATTCCGGTAGAATTCTGCAGACAATCCATCACAGCCAGGCGATTTTTCATTGGCAAAAGATTTAATAGCTGATGAGACTTCGTCAAGAGTTATTTCCCCTTCGCATGCATCTCTGTCTTCATCGTTTAGCGTCTTTGTCATTTTGTTTAATAAATAATTTTGTGCCAAAACGTCTGTCTTTTCTGAAGTGTATAAAGTTTTATAAAAATTAGTAGTTTCCTCTAAAATTTCTTGTTGTGTGTTGATTAAATTACCGTCTTCGGTTATTAAAGAATTCATATGTTTATTGTTAGCTTTTTGTTTTTCGAGATTTACAAAATAAGCCGTGCATCTTTCACCTTGTTCTATTTCGTCGACCTTGGCCCTAATTCTAGCACCCTGTAATTGTATTTGTTCGTAGCTTTTAATTTTATTTTGTACATTTAATAATTCAGAATAATCGTCCAAGTGTCCTAACTCGTCTAGTTGTGTTAAGAAAATTTCGTCTTGTTTTAAATTATATATGTACGTCCTTTCAGTCCTGCGTTTTTGTTTACAATAGTCCTTGGTGAGATTTTTTATTTTTACTTTACCCACATCCCACCATAATAAAAGATCCTCATAATGCCCTTTTTTTGTTTTCCAAGTCTGCCAAAAATCATTTATTAAATTAGCGTAGTTTTTGTCTTTCAGAGTGCTGTTGTTAAAAGCCCATAGTCCAGGTCCGTTGTTGTTTTTGTCAAAGGTAAAGTCAGCCCAAACAAGCTTGTGATCAGTATGTACGCACTGAGTTACACCAGCTTCTTTCAGGCCAGTAATAAACTGCCCTGAGATTAAGATTCGGTCGATGCGAGAGTATGTTCTATAAGCTTTACTATGGTATGTGTAAGAGGTTCTGTTTGGGTATAGATATCTGTATGCGTCTGTTAGTGCATGTTCGTTTATAATGTTATTTAATTCTTTAACCCCTATGGTGCCCCTAAGCTCCTGCTTCTTAGAGCCTGTCCGGTCGAGCGTTACATTGTCCACACAATTAAAGTCGCCACAAAGAATGCGGCTAGTCACGGTTCGTTGGTCATATGTCGTAATGAAGTAATTTACACAGCTTGCAATGAACTCAGCCCTTTGGCATGGGTTCACTGGACAATACAGATTAACTATGTTAAGTATCTGGCTTTTAAATTGGCAAAGTAAACTTAGAACGCGCCCATCTGCGTCTTTAAGAGAGCTTAATACTTTAATTTCTAACCCTTTTCTGAATAAAATAGCCACTCCCCATTTACGACCAAAATTGCATGAATTAGTGAAAAATTCCCCTTTAAAGTTTTTAAGCAATTCTTTAATATTGTCTTTATCATTGAAATGTGTTTCTTGTAAGCATATAATATCTATTTTTTCTTTGTTTAATTGATTTAGAATGAGCTCTCGCTTTGTGTGACTATTCACAAAGCCGTTCACGTTCAGTGTGCCAATTTTCAAGTGGATGATGATGTCTGCCAATCTATTAACATATAATAATCATGAAAGAAATAGTAGAAAAGGAAACATACAAAAACATGAAACAAAAACACGCAGTCCAACACATATACAACAGTTCTACACACAGTTTTTAACACATCTTTTGTCTTGAAGGCCCCAGTATACACCCAGTCTATAGGTAGGCCTGGCCCAGCGGGCGCCAGGGTGGGGGGGTGGCCGGGGTGGTTTTTAAAGGTATTCACACAACAGTACACAACATTTAATAAACATACACATATATAGAGTACAAAGACAGTCAACATGGTTTTGTTTGGGGGGGAAACATTGATACAAAAGCACACAAACACAGCGATTATAACACAGAACACTGAACACAACACAGAAACACTGGGCCTCTTTCGAATTTGCACATGAACACAATTCACCACGCTGACACACAACACTGATCCACTGAACAAAGCGAAAACACCGCTCCTTTTACGAATGAACACAAGTACAAACACAATTAGGAACACACAAATAATGCACAAGACAAGAGCACATACGAATACACACACATTTACCTTTGTTTGCTTTTTTAAACATTTTGGAAAGTCCAGGGGCGGGTCCGTGTCGTTTACCATAGCTAAGTTAAAAGGGTTAGGCAGTCTCAAGTCCTGGGTCGGTTCGTTTCGGGGGGTTTGGGTGTGACAAAGAGGGTGGGGGGGAAGACGCCTAAAACTAGGTTTTGTGCGCCTTCTGCCCCTTGCTCCTGGAAGGCGCTGGCTGGGGCAAGCTATGGCACGCTTTGTCTTTGTCTTTCTCCGGTGTTGTATTCTCTGACGTGGATAGCTCTCTCTTTCTCTCTTTCTCTCTTTTCTCTCTCTTTCTTTCTTTCTTTGTCCTTTTGCTCTCCTGTCTCTCTCCTTCTTTCTCTCCCTCCTTCTCCTCGTCCGAGGATATCTCGCTCTGTGTGGGCCCATTTCCACCTACCGCGCCTGCCGTGTCTATAATCAGGCTGTTCCCAGCGTCGTTTGGGGTCTCGAGGGGTGGGGGTGGGGGTGGGTCTGGGGTGGTGTCCTTCACTACGCTTTCTAAATTCCCACCAGTAACGATGTCTGCAAAAGTGGCTTGTCTTTCAGGGCAGTCCCACTGGTGATGACCAGCTTTCCCGCACCCAAAGCACAGTTCGGGTTGGTTTCGATATCTAACCGTGAACCACTCGTGGTCCTTTGTTTTTAGCCGTCCCGGGATATCCGTTTTAATGTCAATTTTTAGTGCTCTTTCACCCGTTTTTACGTGTGTGTTGCGCCACGTAGAGTAGTCGCAAGCAACAACAATGGTCCCAAATTTCTTTAGCATAGAATCTATGTTATGGTTTGGGACAGTAAGGGGGAGGCCTCTTACTTTTACCCAGGTACCTCCTGGGTAGCGCGGCTGTAAGACGAAAAGTCGTCCTCTGACGCCAAGACCCTCTAACTCTAATCGGTCGTGCAACTCCTCGGAGTCCACGTGCAGCTCCCAAGTATTCCTCCCTTTTGGGACGAGTGCCAGGAGGTGACGCGCGATCGGCCCTAGGGCCCGGACGATCTCCTCACCCGTAAGGGGGGGTGTGAACCCAGGGGCGTGGAGGTAAAGTGGTCTCCCGTACTCACCACAAGGCGTACTTGTTTCCGTAGCTTGTTCTCCTTGTTCTCCCTCGGACATCCTTGGATGGTTGAAAGGAAAAGACTGCACGGAAAAACAAACAAACAAAACTGAAATTAAACTGAAATAAGGTGATGTAAAATGGATGATATCCAGATGACAAAACAAGCACAATGCGAAGGGATTGCCACTGCGCAAAGCTGAAAAAAATACACTTTGTCAGTTGGGTTATACGAAAAGACCGTTCTTACATTATACTTTATTTTTGTCTTCTACATAATTCATCACATTGTGCTACATTTGTAACACACAAAACGCTCATTTTAAATATAATCTGAGACGTGCTTCGTTTTGTGCTCCTCGCCGGAACACGATCCGCAGCGTACCAGTGGGAAAGTACAGACAATTTTAGTAATTATCATAATGCGATTCGTTCCTTCATACTGTCGTTTCCAAGACGCTCGTTATGTTGTGACGTCATCGTGGCGCAAACGGCAGTTACCCATCCTTAAAGACAGTACGTTCTATTTATGCATGCTGAGAGTCAATGAGACGGTACGATATCGGTTATGGTTGACTTCAGTATTGGAAGTTATGTGTGGCCTCTTTGATAAACACAGACATATGTTCCAGAGAAGAATGCGTAATTTACTACTTGTATTTATGAATGTTCTAATAACCATCTGCATATACACGTACTACATCTTAGCTATATAAACCGAAAAGTGGCTCCTACTAGTGTACTGTTCACGCAGTACATATACTAAAATTGGAACGATACAGAGAAGATTAGCATGGCCCCTGCGCAAGGATGACACGCAAATTCGTGAAGCGTTCCATATTTTTTTTCACTAACACATGAATACAAATACAAATATGCGCGCAAGCATTTACATGACATAATCAACAGAGAAAACAAGCAAACAAGTGAGTAAAAAATCAATAACAACAGCAAATTGTAATGAGAGTTGTTACTTCTTTTTAAACTAGACATCTTTAGTTCTTATATTTTGTTTAGAGTAGCCCCCGTAGAGGCAATTAAAAATTGTGCTAGCCGCCCAGTTAAGGGCGTCTGCACGGGGTATTGGGAATAGTTTTCAACTAGCAATAACCACGCCTCGGATACACCTCACTGGCTATGGTATTGCCACTGCGCAAAGCTGAAAAAAATACACTTTGTCAGTTGGGTTATACGAAAAGACCGTTCTTACATTATACTTTATTTTTGTCTTCTACATAATTCATCACATTGTGCTACATTTGTAACACACAAAACGCTCATTTTAAATATAATCTGAGACGTGCTTCGTTTTGTGCTCCTCGCCGGAACACGATCCGCAGCGTACCAGTGGGAAAGTACAGACAATTTTAGTAATTATCATAATGCGATTCGTTCCTTCATACTGTCGTTTCCAAGACGCTCGTTATGTTGTGACGTCATCGTGGCGCAAACGGCAGTTACCCATCCTTAAAGACAGTACGTTCTATTTATGCATGCTGAGAGTCAATGAGACGGTACGATATCGGTTATGGTTGACTTCAGTATTGGAAGTTATGTGTGGCCTCTTTGATAAACACAGACATATGTTCCAGAGAAGAATGCGTAATTTACTACTTGTATTTATGAATGTTCTAATAACCATCTGCATATACACGTACTACATCTTAGCTATATAAACCGAAAAGTGGCTCCTACTAGTGTACTGTTCACGCAGTACATATACTAAAATTGGAACGATACAGAGAAGATTAGCATGGCCCCTGCGCAAGGATGACACGCAAATTCGTGAAGCGTTCCATATTTTTTTTCACTAACACATGAATACAAATACAAATATGCGCGCAAGCATTTACATGACATAATCAACAGAGAAAACAA
>NW_024532746.1:0-10839 GCF_016097555.1 Gigantopelta aegis
ATGGCAATTAGTCGTAATGGTGGCGTGTTGGTGTCATATGGCAGGTAGTCGTAATGGTGGCGTGTATGTGTCATATGGCAGGTAGTCGTAATGGTGGCGTGTTGGTGTCATATGGCAGGTAGTCGTAATGGTGGCGTCGTCATATGGCAGGTAGTCGTAATGGTGGCGTGTTCATCATATGGCAGGTAGTCGTAGTCGTAATGGTAGGCGTGTTGGTGTCATATGGCATTAGTCGTATGGTGGTGTCGTGTTGGGTCATAGTAGTCGTAATGGTGGCGTTGGTGTCATATGGCAGGTAGTCGTAATGGTGGCGTGTTGGTGTCATATGGCAGGTAGTCGTAATGGTGGCGTGTTGGTGTCATATGGCAGGTAGTCGGTAGTTGGTGTCATATGGCAGGTAGTCGTAATGGTGTGTTGGTGTCATATGGCAGGTAGTCGTAATGGTGGCGTGTGTTGGTGTCATATGGCAATTAGTCGTAATGGTGGCGTGTTGGTGTCATATGGCAGGTAGTCGTAATGGTGGCGTGTTGGTGTCATATGGCAATTAGTCGTAATGGTGGTTGGTGGTCATATGGCAGGTAGTCGTAATGGTGGCGTGTTGGTGTCATATGGCAGGTAGTCGTAATGGTGGCGTGTTGGTGTCATATGGCAGGTAGTCGTAATGGTGGCGTGTTGGTGTCATATGGCAGGTAGTCGTAATGGTGGCGTGTTGGTGTCATATGGCAGGTAGTCGTAATGGTGGCGTGTTGGTGTCATATGGCAATTAGTCGTAATGGTGGCGTGTTGGTGTCATATGGCAATTAGTCGTAATGGTGGCGTGTTGGTGTCATATGGCAATTAGTCGTAATGGTGGCGTGTTGGTGTCATATGGCAATTAGTCGTAATGGTGGCGTGTTGGTGTCATATGGCAGGTAGTCGTAATGGTGGCGTGTTGGTGTCATATGGCAATTAGTCGTAATGGTGGCGTGTTGGTGTCATATGGCAGGTAGTCGTAATGGTGGCGTGTTGGTGTCATATGGCAGGTAGTCGTAATGGTGGCGTGTTGGTGTCATATGGCAATTAGTCGTAATGGTGGCGTGTTGGTTCATATGGCAGGTAGTCGTAATGGTAGCGTGTTGGTGTCATATGGCAATTAGTCGTAATGGTGGCGTGTTGGTTCATATGGCAATTAGTCGTAATGGTGCGCGTGTCATGGCAATTAGTCATATGGCAATTAGTCGTAATGGTGGCGTGTTGGTGTCATATGGCAATTAGTCGTAATGGTGGCGTGTTGGTGTCATATGGCAGGTAGTCGTAATGGTGGCGTGTTGTCATATGGCAGGTAGTCGTAATGGTGGGTGGTGTGGTGTCATATGGCAATTAGTCGTAATGGTGGCGTGTTGGTGTCATATGGCAGGTAGTCGTAATGGTGGCGTGTTGGTCATATGGCAATTAGTCGTAATGGTGGCGTGTTGGTCATAATAGTCGTAATGGTGGCGGTCATATGGCGTGTTGGTGTCATATGGCAATTAGTCGTAATGGTGGCGTGTTGGTTCATATGGCAGGTAGTCGTAATGGTGGCGTGTTGGTGTCATATGGCAGGTAGTCGTAATGGTGGCGTGTTGGTGTCATATGGCAGGTAGTCGTAATGGTGGCGTGTTGGTGTCATATGGCAATTAGTCGTAATGGTGGCGTGTTGGTGTCATATGGCAGGTAGTCGTAATGGTGGCGTGTTGGTTCATATGGCAATTAGTCGTAATGGTGGCGTGTTGGTGTCATATGGCAGGTAGTCGTAATGGTCGTAATGGTGGCGTGTTGGTGTCATATGGCAATTAGTCGTAATGGTGGCGTGTTGGTGTCATATGGCAATTAGTCGTAATAGTCGTAATGGTGGCGTGTTGGTGTCATATGGCAGGTAGTCGTAATGGTGGCGTGTTGGTGTCATATGGCAGGTAGTCGTAATGGTGGCGTGTTGGTGTCATATGGCAATTAGTCGTAATGGTGGCGTGTTGGTGTCATATGGCAGGTAGTCGTAATGGTGGCGTGTTGGTGTCATATGGCAGGTAGTCGTAATGGTGGCGTGTTGGTGTCATATGGCAATTAGTCGTAATGGTGGCGTGTTGGTCATATGGCAGGTAGTCGTTGGTTGGTCATATGGCAGGTAGTCGTAATGGTGGCGTGTTGGTGTCATATGGCAGGTAGTCGTAATGGTGGCGTGTTGGTGTCATATGGCAATTAGTCGTAATGGTGGCGTGTTGGTGTCATATGGCAGGTAGTCGTAATGGTGGTGTTGGTGTCATATGGCAATTAGTCGTAATGGTGGCGTGTTGGTCATATGGCAGGTAGTCGTAATGGTGGCGTGTTGGTGTCATATGGTAGTCGTAATGGTGGCGTGTTGGTTCATATGGCAATTAGTCGTAATGGTGGCGTGTTGGTTCATATGGCAATTAGTCGTAATGGTGGCGTGTTGGTGTCATATGGCAGGTAGTCGTAATGGTGGCGTGTTGGTGTCATATGGCAGTTAGTCGTAATGGTGGCGTGTTGGTGTCATATGGCAGGTAGTCGTAATGGTGGCGTGTTGGTTCATATGGCAGGTAGTCGTAATGGTGGCGTGTTGGTGTCATATGGCAGGTAGTCGTAATGGTGGCGTGTTGGTGTCATATGGCAGGTAGTCGTAATGGTCGTGTTGGTGTCATATGGCAGGTAGTCGTAATGTGGCGTGTTGGTGTCATATGGCAATTAGTCGTAATGGTGGCGTGTTGGTGTCATATGGCAGGTAGTCGTAATGGTGGCGTGTTGGTGTCATATGGCAATTAGTCGTAATGGTGTCATATGGCAGGTAGTCGTAATGGTGGCGTGTTGGTGTCATATGGCAGGTAGTCGTAATGGTGGCGTGTTGGTGTCATATGGCAATTAGTCGTAATGGTGGCGTGTTGGTGTCATATGGCAGGTAGTCGTAATGGTGGCGTGTTGGTGTCATATGGCAATTAGTCGTAATGGTGGCGTGTTGGTGTCATATGGCAGGTAGTCGTAGTCGTGTTGGTGTCATAATAGTCGTAATGGGCGTGTTGGTGTCATATGGCAATTAGTCGTAATGGTGGCGTGTTGGTGTCATATGGCAGGTAGTCGTAATGGTGGCGTGTTGGTGTCATATGGCAATTAGTCGTAATGGTGGCGTGTTGGTGTCATATGGCAATTAGTCGTAATGGTGGCGGCGTGTTGGTGTCATATGGCAGGTAGTCGTAATGGTGGTGTGTTGGTGTCATATGGCAATTAGTCGTAATGGTGGCGTGTTGGTGTCATATGGCAGGTAGTCGTAATGGTGGCGTGTTGTCGTCATATGGTAGTCGTAATGGTGGCGTGTTGGTCATATGGCATTAGTCGTAATGGTCGTAATGGTAGTCGTAATGGTGGCGTGTTGGTCATATGGCAATTAGTCGTAATGGTGGCGTGTTGGTGTCATATGGCAATTAGTCGTAATGGTGGCGTGTTGGTGTCATATGGCAGGTAGTCGTAATGGTGGTTGGTAGTCGTGTTGGTGTCATATGGCAGGTAGTCGTAATGGTGGCGTGTTGGTGTCATATGGCAGGTAGTCGTAATGGTGGCGTGTTGGTGTCATATGGCAGGTAGTCGTAATGGTGGCGTGTTGGTGTCATATGGCAATTAGTCGTAATGGTGGCGTGTTGGTGTCATATGGCAGTTAGTCGTAATGGTGGCGTGTTGGTGTCATATGGCAGGTAGTCGTAATGGTGGCGTGTTGGTGTCATATGGCAATTAGTCGTAATGGTGGCGTGTTGGTGTCATTGGTAGTCGTAATGGTCGTGTTGGTGTCATATTAGTCGTAATGGTGGCGTGTTGGTGTGTCATATGGCAATTAGTCGTAATGGTGGCGTGTTGGTGTCATATGGCAGGTAGTCGTAATGTTGGTGTCATATGTAGTCGTAATGGTGGCGTGTTGGTCATATGGCAATTAGTCGTAATGGTGGCGTCATATGGCAATTAGTCGTAATGGTGGCGTGTTGGTCATATGGCATTAGTCGTAATGGTGGCGTGTTGGTGTCATATGGCAATTAGTCGTAATGGTGGCGTGTTGGTGTCATATGGCAGGTAGTCGTAATGGTGGCGTGTTGGTGTCATATGGCAGGTAGTCGTAATGGTGGCGTGTTGGTGTCATATGGCATTAGTCGTAATGGTGGCGTGTTGGTGTCATATGGCAATTAGTCGTAATGGTGGCGTGTTGGTGTCATATGGCAATTAGTCGTAATGGTGGCGTGTGTTGTGTCATATGGCAGGTAGTCGTAATGGTGGCGTGTTGGTGTCATATGGCAGGTAGTCGTAATGGTGTCATATGGCAATTAGTCGTAATGGTGGCGTGTTGGTGTCATATGGCAATTAGTCGTAATGGTGGCGTGTTGGTGTCATATGGCAGGTAGTCGTAATGGTGGCGTGTGGTGTCATATGGCAGGTAGTCGTAATGGTGGCGTGTTGGTGTCATATGGCAGGTAGTCGTAATGGGTGGCGTGTTGGTCATATGGCAATTAGTCGTGGTGTGTGTCATATGGCAGGTAGTCGTAATGGTGGCGTGTTGGTGTCATATGGCAATTAGTCGTAATGGTGGCGTGTTGGTGTCATATGGCAATTAGTCGTAATGGTGGCGTGTTGGTGTCATATGGCAGGTAGTCGTAATGGTGGCGTGTTGGTGTCATATGGCAATTAGTCGTAATGGTGGCGTGTTGGTTCATATGGCAGGTAGTCGTAATGGTGGCGTGTTGGTGTCATATGGCAGGTAGTCGTAGTCGTAATGGTGGCGTGTTGGTGTCATATGGCAATTAGTCGTAATGGTGGCGTGTTGGTGTCATATGGCAGGTAGTCGTAATGGTGGCGTGTTGGTGTCATATGGCAATTAGTCGTAATGGTGGCGTGTTGGTGTCATATGGCAATTAGTCGTAATGGTGGCGTGTTGGTGTCATATGGCAATTAGTCGTAATGGTGGCGTGTTGGTTCATATGGCAATTAGTCGTAATGGTGGCGTGTTGGTGTCATATGGCAATTAGTCGTAATGGTGGCGTGTGGTGGTTGGTCATATGGCAGGTAGTCGTAATGGTGGCGTGTTGGTGTCATATGGCAGGTAGTCGTAGTCGTCATATGGTAGTCGTAATGGTGGCGTGTTGGTTCATATGGCAGGTAGTCGTAATGGTGGCGTGTTGGTGTCATATGGCAATTAGTCGTAATGGTGGCGTGTTGGTGTCATATGGCAATTAGTCGTAATGGTGGCGTGTTGGTTCATATGGCAGGTAGTCGTAATGGTGGCGTGTTGGTGTCATATGGCAGGTAGTCGTAATGGTGGCGTGTTGGTGTCATATGGCAGGTAGTCGTAATGGTGGCGTGTTGGTGTCATATGGCAATTAGTCGTAATGGTGGCGTGTTGGTTCATATGGCAGGTAGTCGTAATGGTGGCGTGTTGGTGTCATATGGCAGGTAGTCGTAATGGTGGCGTGTTGGTGTCATATGGCAATTAGTCGTAATGGGTGGTTGGTGTCATATGGCAATTAGTCGTAATGGTGGCGTGTTGGTGTCATATGGCAATTAGTCGTAATGGTGGCGTGTTGTGTCATATGGCAATTAGTCGTAATGGTGGCGTGTTGTGTCATATGGCAGGTAGTCGTAATGGTGGCGTGTTGGTGTCATATGGCAGGTAGTCGTAATGGTGGCGTGTTGGTGTCATATGGCAGGTAGTCGTAATGGTGGCGTGTTGGTGTCATATGGCAGGTAGTCGTAATGGTGGCGTGTTGGTGTCATATGGCAGGTAGTCGTAATGGTGGCGTGTTGGTGTCATATGGCAATTAGTCGTAATGGTGGCGTGTTGGTGTCATATGGCAGGTAGTCGTAATGGTGTAATGTGTTGGTGTCATATGGCAGGTAGTCGTAATGGTGGCGTGGTGTCATATGGCAATTAGTCGTAATGGTGGCGTGTTGGTGTCATATGGCAATTAGTCGTAATGGTGGCGTGTTGGTGTCATATGGCAATTAGTCGTAATGGTGGCGTGTTGGTGTCATATGGCAGGTAGTCGTAATGGTGGCGTGTTGGTGTCATATGGCAATTAGTCGTAATGGTGGCGTGTTGGTGTCATATGGCAATTAGTCGTAATGGTGGCGTGTTGGTGTCATATGGCAATTAGTCGTAATGGTGGCGTGTTGGTCATATGGCAGGTAGTCGTAATGGTGGCGTGTTGGTCATATGGCATTAGTCGTAATGGTGGCGTGTTGGTTCATATGGCAATTAGTCGTAATGGTGGCGTGTTGGTGTCATATGGCAGGTAGTCGTAATGGTGGCGTGTTGGTGTCATATGGCAGGTAGTCGTAATGGTGGCGTGTTGGTGTCATATGGCAGGTAGTCGTAATGGTGGCGTGTTGGTTCATATGGCAATTAGTCGTAATGGTGGCGTGTTGGTGTCATATGGCATATGGGTAGTCGTAATGGTGGCGTGTTGGTGTCATATGGCAGGTAGTCGTAATGGTGGCGTGTTGGTGTCATATGGCAATTAGTCGTAATGGTGGCGTGTTGGTGTCATATGGCAATTAGTCGTAATGGTGGCGTGTTGGTTCATATGGCAATTAGTCGTAATGGTGGCGTGTTGGTGTCATATGGCAGGTAGTCGTAATGGTGGCGTGTTGGTGTCATATGGCAGGTAGTCGTAATGGTGGCGTGTTGGTGTCATATGGTAGTCGTAATGGTGGCGTGTTGGTCGTCATATGGGTAGTCGTAATGGTGGCGTGTTGGTGTCATATGGCAGGTAGTCGTAATGGTGGCGTGTTGGTTCATATGGCAGGTAGTCGTAATGGTGGCGTGTTGGTGTCATATGGCAGGTAGTCGTAATGGTGGCGTGTTGGTGTCATATGGCAGGTAGTCGTAATGGTGGCGTGTTGGTGTCATATGGCAGGTAGTCGTAATGGTGGCGTGTTGGTGTCATATGGCAGGTAGTCGTAATGGTGTCATATGGCGTAGTCGTAATGGTGGTGTCATATGGCAGGTAGTCGTAATGGTGGCGTGTTGGTGTCATATGGCAGGTTAGTCGTAATGGTGGCGTGTTGGTGTCATATGGCAGGTAGTCGTAATGGTGGCGTGTTGGTGTCATATGGCAGGTAGTCGTAATGGTGGCGTGTTGGTGTCATATGGCAGGTAGTCGTAATGGTGGCGTGTTGGTGTCATATGGCAATTAGTCGTAATGGTGGCGTGTTGGTCATATGCAGGTAGTCGTAATGGTGGCGTGTTGGTAGTCATAAAGTCGTAATGGTGGCGTGTTGGTCATATGGCAATTAGTCGTAATGGTGGCGTGTTGGGCGTGTGGTGGTCGTATGGCAATTAGTCGTAATGGTGGCGTGTTGGTGTCATATGGCAATTAGTCGTAATGGTGGCGTGTTGGTGTCATATGGCAATTAGTCGTAATGGTGGCGTGTTGGTGTCATATGGCAATTAGTCGTAATGGTGGCGTGTTGGTGTCATATGGCAGGTAGTCGTAATGGTGTGCGTGTTGGTCATATGGCAGGTAGTCGTAATGGTGTGCGTGGTGGTCATATGGCAATTAGTCGTAATGGTGGCGTGTTGGTGTCATATGGCAATTAGTCGTAATGGTGGCGTGTTGGTGTCATATGGCAGGTAGTCGTAATGGTGGCGTGTTGGTGTCATATGGCAGGTAGTCGTAATGGTGGCGTGTTGGTGTCATATGGCAGGTAGTCGTAATGTTGGGTGGCGTGTTGGTGTCATATGGCAGGTAGTCGTAATGGTGGCGTGTTGGTGTCATATGGCAATTAGTCGTAATGGTGGCGTGTTGGTGTC
This sequence comes from Gigantopelta aegis, assembly GCF_016097555.1. Taxonomy (NCBI): domain Eukaryota; kingdom Metazoa; phylum Mollusca; class Gastropoda; order Neomphalida; family Peltospiridae; genus Gigantopelta; species Gigantopelta aegis. Next base: position 7,817 of record NW_024532746.1, read on the forward strand.
ATATGGTAGTCAGGTAGTGGGTAATGGTGGCGTGTTGGTGTCATATGGTAGTGTTGGTGGTGTGTTGGTTTCATATGGCAATTAGTCGTAATGGTGGCGTGTTGGTCATATGGGTAGTCGTAATGGTGGTGTGTGTCATATGGCAGGTAGTCGTAATGGTGGCGTGTTGGTGTCATATGGCAGGTAGTCGTAATGGTGGCGTGTGGTTGGTCATATGGCAATTAGTCGTAATGGTGGCGTGTTGGTGTCATATGGCAGGTAGTCGTAATGGTAGGCGTGTTGGTGTGGCAATTCGTGTTGGCGTCATATGGCAATTAGTCGTAATGGTGGCGTGTTGGTGTCATATGGCAATTAGTCGTAATGGTGGCGTGTGTGTCATATGGCAGGTAGTCGTCATGGTGGCGTGTTGGTGTCATATGTCGTAATAATGGTGGCGTGTTGGTGTCATATGGCAATTAGTCGTAATGGTGGCGTGTTGGGTCATATGGCAGGTAGTGTTGGTGTCATATGGCAATTAGTCGTAATGGTGGCGTGTTGGTGTCATATGGCAGGTAGTCGTAATGGTGGCGTGTTGGTGTCATATGGCAATTAGTCGTAATGGTGGCGTGTTGGTGTCATATGGCAATTAGTCGTAATGGTGGCGTGTTGGTGTCATATGGCAGGTAGTCGTAATGGTGGCGTGTTGGTGTCATATGGCAATTAGTCGTAATGGTGGCGTGTTGGTGTCATATGGCAGGTAGTCGTAATGGTGGCGTGTTGGTGTCATGTCATATGGCAGGTAGTCGTAATGGTGGCGTGTTGGTGTCATATGGCAATTAGTCGTAATGGTGGCGTGTTGGTGTCATATGGCAGGTAGTCGTAATGGTGGCGTGTTGGTGTCATATGGCAATTAGTCGTAATGGTGGCGTGTTGGTGTCATATGGCAGGTAGTCGTAATGGTGGCGTGTTGGTGTCATATGGCAGGTAGTCGTAATGTGGCGTGTGGTCATATGGCAATTAGTCGTAATGGTGGCGTGTTGGTGTCATATGGCAGGTAGTCGTAATGGTGGCGTGTTGGTGTCATATGGCAGGTAGTCGTAATGGTGGCGGTTGGGTAGTCGTGGTGTGTGGTCATATGGCAATTAGTCGTAATGGTGGCGTGTTGGTGTCATATGGCAGGTAGTCGTAATGGTGGCGTGTTGGTGTCATATGGCAATTAGTCGTAATGGTGGCGTGTTGGTGTCATATGGCAGGTAGTCGTAATGGTGGCGTGTTGGTGTCATATGGCAATTAGTCGTAATGGTGGCGTGTTGGTGTCATATGGCAATTAGTCGTAATGGTGGCGTGTTGGTGTCATATGGCAGGTAGGTAGTGGTGTCATATGGCAGGTAGTCGTAATGGTGGCGTGTTGGTGTCATATGGCAATTAGTCGTAATGGTGGCGTGTTGGTGTCATATGGCAGGTAGTCGTAATGGTGGGTGGCGTGTGTTATGTGTCATATGGCAATTAGTAGTCGTAATGGTGGCGTGTTTGGTCATATGGCAGGTAGTCAATGGTTGGTCATATGGTAGTCGTAATGTGTTGGTGTCATATGGCAGGTAGTCGTAATGGTGGCGTGTTGGTTCATATGGCAATTAGTCGTAATGGTGGCGTGTTGGTGTCATATGGCAGGTAGTCGTAATGGTGGCGTGTTGGTGTCATATGGCAGGTAGTCGTAATGGTGGCGTGTTGGTGTCATATGGCAATTAGTCGTAATGGTGGCGTGTTGGTTCATATGGCAGGTAGTCGTAATGGTGGCGTGTTGGTTCATATGGCAGGTAGTCGTAATGGTGGCGTGTTGGTGTCATATGGCAATTAGTCGTAATGGTGGCGTGTTGGTGTCATATGGCAGGTAGTCGTAATGGTGGCGTGTTGGTGTCATATGGCAATTAGTCGTAATGGTGGCGTGTTGGTGTCATATGGGTAGTCGTATGGTCGTGTGGTGTCATATGGCAATTAGTCGGCGTGTTGGTGTCATATGGCAGGTAGTCGTAATGGTGGCGTGTTGGTGTCATATGGCAATTAGTCGTAATGGTGGCGTGTTGGTTCATATGGCAATTAGTCGTAATGGTGGCGTGTTGGTGTCATATGGCAGGTAGTCGTAATGGTGGCGTGTTGGTGTCATATGGCAATTAGTCGTAATGGTGGCGTGTTGGTTCATATGGCAATTAGTCGTAATGGTGGCGTGTTGGTGTCATATGGCAATTAGTCGTAATGGTGGCGTGTTGGTGTCATATGGCAATTAGTCGTAATGGTGGCGTGTTGGTGTCATATGGCAGGTAGTCGTAATGGTGGCGTGTTGGTGTCATATGGCAGGTAGTCGTAATGGTGGCGTGTTGGTGTCATATGGCAGGTAGTCGTAATGGTGGCGTGTTGGTGTCATATGGCAGGTAGTCGTAATGGTGGCGTGTTGGTGTCATATGGCAATTAGTCGTAATGGTGGCGTGTTGGTGTCATATGGCAGGTAGTCGTAATGGTGGCGTGTTGGTGTCATATAGTCGTAATGGTGGCGTGTTGGTGTCATATGGCAGGTAGTCGTAATGGTGGCGTGTTGGTGTCATATGGCAATTAGTCGTAATGGTGGCGTGTTGGTGTCATATGGCAGGTAGTCGTAATGGTGGCGTGTTGGTGTCATATGGCAGGTAGTCGTAATGGTGGCGTGTTGGTGTCATATGGCAATTAGTCGTAAATGGTGGCGTGGTCATATGGGTCGGCGTGTTGGTGTCATATGGCAGGTAGTCGTAATGGTGGCGTGTTGGTGGCAGGTAGTGTTGGTGTCATATGGCAGGTAGTCGTAATGGTGGCGTGTTGGTGTCATATGGCAGGTAGTCGTAATGGTGTAGCGTGTTGGTGTCATATGGCAATTAGTCGTAATGGTGGCGTGTTGGTGTCATATGGCAATTAGTCGTAATGGTAGCGTGTTGGTGTCATATGGCAATTAGTCGTAATGGTGGCGTGTTGGTTCATATGGCAATTAGTCGTAATGGTGGCGTGTTGGTGTCATA
>NW_024532747.1:0-6699 GCF_016097555.1 Gigantopelta aegis
TAACGATGTCTGCAAAAGTGGCTTGTCTTTCAGGGCAGTCCCACTGGTGATGACCAGCTTTCCCGCACCCAAAGCACAGTTCGGGTTGGTTTCGATATCTAATCGTGAACCACTCGTGGTCCTTTGTTTTTAGCCGTCCCGGGATATCCGTTTTAATGTCAATTTTTAGTGCTCTTTCACCCGTTTTTACGTGTGTGTTGCGCCACGTAGAGTAGTCGCAAGCAACAACAATGGTCCCAAATTTCTTTAGCATAGAATCTATGTTATGGTTTGGGACAGTAAGGGGGAGGCCTCTTACTTTTACCCAGGTACCTCCTGGGTAGCGCGGCTGTAAGACGAAAAGTCGTCCTCTGACGCCAAGACCCTCTAACTCTAATCGGTCGTGCAACTCCTCGGAGTCCACGTGCAGCTCCCAAGTATTCCTCCCTTTTGGGACGAGTGCCAGGAGGTGACGCGCGATCGGCCCTAGGGCCCGGACGATCTCCTCACCCGTAAGGGGGGTGTGAACCCAGGGGCGTGGAGGGTAAAGTGGTCTCCCGTACTCACCACAAGGCGTACTTGTTTCCGTAGCTTGTTCTCCTTGTTCTCCCTCGGACATCCTTGGATGGTTAAAAGGAAAAGACTGGACGGAAAAACAAACAAACAAAACTGAAATTAAACTGAAATAAGGTGATGTAAAATGGATGATATCCAGATGACAAAACCAAGCACAATGCGAAGGGATTGCCACTGCGCAAAGCTGAAAAAAATACACTTTGTCAGTTGGGTTATACGAAAAGACCGTTCTTACATTATACTTTATTTTTGTCTTCTACATAATTCATCACATTGTGCTACATTTGTAACACACAAAACGCTCATTTTAAATATAATCTGAGACGTGCTTCGTTTTGTGCTCCTCGCCGGAACACGATCCGCAGCGTACCAGTGGGAAAGTACAGACAATTTTAGTAATTATCATAATGCGATTCGTTCCTTCATACTGTCGTTTCCAAGACGCTCGTTATGTTGTGACGTCATCGTGGCGCAAACGGCAGTTACCCATCCTTAAAGACAGTACGTTTATTTATGCATGCTGAGAGTCAATGAGACGGTACGATATCGGTTATGGTTGACTTCAGTATTGGAAGTTATGTGTGGCCTCTTTGATAAACATAGACATATGTTCCAGAGAAGAATGCGTAATTTACTACTCTGTATTTATGAATGTTCTAATAACCATCTGCATATACACGTACTACATCTTAGCTATATAAACCGAAAAGTGGCTCCTACTAGTGTACTGTTCACGCAGTACATATACTAAAATTGGAACGATACAGAGAAGATTAGCATGGTCCCCTGCGCAAGGATGACACGCAAATTCGTGAAGCGTTCCATATTTTTTTTCACTAAACACATGAATACAAATACAAATATGCGCGCAAGCATTTACATGACATAATCAACAGAGAAAACAAGCAAACAAGTGAGTAAAAAATCAATAACAACAGCAAATTGTAATGAGAGTGGTTACTTCTTTTAAACTAGACATCTTTAGTTCTTATATTTTGTTTAGAGTAGCCCCCGTAGAGGCAATTAAAAATTGTGCTAGCCGCCCAGTTAAGGGCGTCTGCACGGGGTATTGGGAATAGTTTTCAACTAGCAATAACCACGCCTCGGATACACCTCACTGGCTATGGTATTGCCACTGCGCAAAGCTGAAAAAAATACACTTTGTCAGTTGGGTTATACGAAAAGACCGTTCTTACATTATACTTTATTTTTGTCTTCTACATAATTCATCACATTGTGCTACATTTGTAACACACAAAACGCTCATTTTAAATATAATCTGAGACGTGCTTCGTTTTGTGCTCCTCGCCGGAACACGATCCGCAGCGTACCAGTGGGAAAGTACAGACAATTTTAGTAATTATCATAATGCGATTCGTTCCTTCATACTGTCGTTTCCAAGACGCTCGTTATGTTGTGACGTCATCGTGGCGCAAACGGCAGTTACCCATCCTTAAAGACAGTACGTTCTATTTATGCATGCTGAGAGTCAATGAGACGGTACGATATCGGTTATGGTTGACTTCAGTATTGGAAGTTATGTGTGGCCTCTTTGATAAACACAGACATATGTTCCAGAGAAGAATGCGTAATTTACTACTTGTATTTATGAATGTTCTAATACCATCTGCATATACACGTACTACATCTTAGCTATATAAACCGAAAAGTGGCTCCTACTAGTGTACTGTTCACGCAGTACATATACTAAAATTGGAACGATACAGAGAAGATTAGCATGGCCCCTGCGCAAGGATGACACGCAAATTCGTGAAGCGTTCCATATTTTTTTTCACTAACACATGAATACAAATAACAAATATGCGCGCAAGCATTTACATGACATAATCAACAGAGGAAAAACAAGCAAACAAGTGAGTAAAAAATCAATAACAACAGCAAATTGTAATGAGAGTTGTTACTTCTTTTTAAACTAGACATCTTTAGTTCTTATATTTTGTTTAGAGTAGCCCCCGTAGAGGCAATTAAAAATTGTGCTAGCCGCCCAGTTAAGGGCGTCTGCACGGGGTATTGGGAATAGTTTTCAACTAGCAATAACCACGCCTCGGATACACCTCACTGGCTATGGTATTGCCACTGCGCAAAGCTGAAAAAAATACACTTTGTCAGTTGGGTTATACGAAAAGACCGTTCTTACATTATACTTTATTTTTGTCTTCTACATAATTCATCACATTGTGCTACATTTGTAACACACAAAACGCTCATTTTAAATATAATCTGAGACGTGCTTCGTTTTGTGCTCCTCGCCGGAACACGATCCGCAGCGTACCAGTGGGAAAGTACAGACAATTTTAGTAATTATCATAATGCGATTCGTTCCTTCATACTGTCGTTTCCAAGACGCTCGTTATGTTGTGACGTCATCGTGGCGCAAACGGCAGTTACCCATCCTTAAAGACAGTACGTTCTATTTATGCATGCTGAGAGTCAATGAGACGGTACGATATCGGTTATGGTTGACTTCAGTATTGGAAGTTATGTGTGGCCTCTTTGATAAACACAGACATATGTTCCAGAGAAGAATGCGTAATTTACTACTTGTATTTATGAATGTTCTAATAACCATCTGCATATACACGTACTACATCTTAGCTATATAAACCGAAAAGTGGCTCCTACTAGTGTACTGTTCACGCAGTACATATACTAAAATTGGAACGATACAGAGAAGATTAGCATGGCCCCTGCGCAAGGATGACACGCAAATTCGTGAAGCGTTCCATATTTTTTTTCACTAACACATGAATACAAATACAAATATGCGCGCAAGCATTTACATGACATAATCAACAGAGAAAAAACAAGCAAACAAGTGAGTAAAAAATCAATAACAACAGCAAATTGTAATGAGAGTTGTTACTTCTTTTTAAACTAGACATCTTTAGTTCTTATATTTTGTTTAGAGTAGCCCCCCGTAGAGGCAATTAAAAATTGTGCTAGCCGCCCAGTTAAGGGCGTCTGCACGGGGTATTGGGAATAGTTTTCAACTAGCAATAACCACGCCTCGGATACACCTCACTGGCTATGGTATTGCCACTGCGCAAAGCTGAAAAAAATACACTTTGTCAGTTGGGTTATACGAAAAGACCGTTCTTACATTATACTTTATTTTTGTCTTCTACATAATTCATCACATTGTGCTACATTTGTAAACACAAAAAACGCTCATTTTAAATATAATCTGAGACGTGCTTCGTTTTGTGCTCCCTCGCCGGAACACGATCCGCAGCGTACCAGTGGGAAAGTACAGGACAATTTTAGTAATTATCATAATGCGATTCGTTCCTTCATACTGTCGTTTCCAAGACGCTCGTTATGTTGTGACGTCATCGTGGCGCAAACGGCAGTTACCCATCCTTAAAGACAGTACGTTCTATTTATGCATGCTGAGAGTCAATGAGACGGTACGATATCGGTTATGGTTGACTTCAGTATTGGAAGTTATGTGTGGCCTCTTTGATAAACACAGACATATGTTCCAGAGAAGAATGCGTAAATTTACTACTTGTATTTATGAATGTTCTAATAACCATCTGCATATACACGTACTACATCTTAGCTATATAAACCGAAAAGTGGCTCCTACTAGTGTACTGTTCACGCAGTACATATACTAAAATTGGAACGATACAGAGAAGATTAGCATGGCCCCTGCGCAAGGATGACACGCAAATTCGTGAAGCGTTCCATATTTTTTTTCACTAACACATGAATACAAAATACAAATATTGCGCGCAAGCATTTACATGACATAATCAACAGAGAAAACAAGCAAACAAGTGAGTAAAAAATCAATAACAACAGCAAATTGTAATGAGAGTTGTTACTTCTTTTTAAACTAGACATCTTTAGTTCTTATATTTTGTGTTAGAGTAGCCCCCGTAGAGGCAATTAAAAATTGTGCTAGCCGCCCAGTTAAGGGCGTCTGCACGGGGTATTGGGAATAGTTTTCAACTAGCAATAACCACGCCTCGGATACACCTCACTGGCTATGGTATTGCCACTGCGCAAAGCTGAAAAAAAAAATACACTTTGTCAGTTGGGTTATACGAAAAAGACCGTTCTTACATTATACTTTATTTTTGTCTTCTACATAATTCATCACATTGTGCTACATTTGTAACACACAAAACGCTCATTTTAAATATAATCTGAGGACGTGCTTCGTTTTGTGCTCCTCGCCGGAACACGATCCGCAGCGTACCAGTGGGAAAGTACAGACAATTTTAGTAATTATCATAATGCGATTCGTTCCTTCATACTGTCGTTTCCAAGACGCTCGTTATGTTGTGACGTCATCGTGGCCGCAAAACGGCAGTTACCCATCCTTAAAGACAGTACGTTCTATTTATGCATGCTGAGAGTCAATGAGACGGTACGATATCGGTTATGGTTGACTTCAGTATTGGAAGTTATGTGTGGCCTCTTTGATAAACAATAGACATATGTTCCAGAGAAGAATGCGTAATTTACTACTTGTATTTATGAATGTTCTAATAACCATCTGCATATACACGTACTACATCTTAGCTATATAAACCGAAAAGTGGCTCCTACTAGTGTACTGTTCACGCAGTACATATACTAAAATTGGAACGATACAGAGAAGATTAGCATGGCCCCTGCGCAAGGATGACACGCAAATTCGTGAAGCGTTCCATATTTTTTTCACTAACACATGAATACAAATACAAATATGCGCGCAAGCATTTACATGACATAATCAACAGAGAAAACAAGCAAACAAGTGAGTAAAAAATCAATAACAACAGCAAATTGTAATGAGAGTTGTTACTTCTTTTTAAACTAGACATCTTTAGTTCTTATATTTTGTTTAGAGTAGCCCCCGTAGAGGCAATTAAAAATTGTGCTAGCCGCCCAGTTAAGGGCGTCTGCACGGGGTATTGGGAATAGTTTTCAACTAGCAATAACCACGCCTCGGATACACCTCACTGGCTATGGTATTTTTTTTTTTTTTTTTTTTTTTTTTTTTTTTTTTTTATATTTCAGGCAGGTCCCGAACATGCCGGGTGCCCCATTTATTTCATAAAGCCTCCTTATTTACAATAAACCAGGTTCTCCTTGAATGTGGCCAATAAAAATCTACATATGAGTGTCAGTGCTTGTTTCAAAATAATATACATTTTAGTTAGTGCATGTTTGTGTTTTTGTTTTCTTTATATTATTAGTGTGTGTGACTTAGGTGGTGTGTATTTATAATATCTTAACCTGGTTGACGGACCTGGCCTCCAAAGCTACAAGCCGGGGGGTCCAGGTCTATTTTGTTCTACAGTTTGTGCAATTTACCAATCTTTATCATAGTTTATATGTAATGTCAAGGGCGTCATTGCACGATGCGATGACCCCCTTGAAGCACCAGTGATTTAGGAATTTTTCTTTTCTGTTTGGCCACTCTAAGGCGGCGAAATATTCTACTCGGGGACCCTTGAATATATAAATGTTTGAAAAGAGCCATTTCATTACATGGCTTATCTCCCTCTAGTAATTTTCTGGTTGTCCATATTACCCTTATCGCTTTACTCCAGAGAAAAATTCCCAATTGCGAGGCATAATCTCCAGGCTTATGTTTTATGCCGAAAATCATGGCATACGGATTCAGACGGAATTGTTGCCAAAAAGTTTTTTAAAGATCGGTTCTTTGCTTTATGAATAGTTTTGTTTTGTTGCAGTGAAAAAAGGCATGGAAGACTGAGTCCACTCTGTTGCACACAAGGCACTCGGAGTGGTCGCAATCTTCCAGTCATATAGATGTTTTCTGACTGCAATTACATTTCTAATCATTTTATAAATTAAATCATAGTCGGGATTTTCAATGACACCTTGAATTTAATGTTTTCCAAATGTTTGTGCCAGTTTATGGTTTCATTAAAGGGCTATATTCCACCTGGTTTTTAAATGATGCATCTTTGTAAGTCTTAATAACAAGACTGCGTATATGTCTTTAGTTTTCGCGTCTGTCACGTCTTTTTTCGTGTCACCTATATTGATACGAAGATGGCGTCTAAGTCACCATACAAGGGGTCTTCATTTTGTAGCGTCCATAATAATGTCCGCGAAAAGTTGTCCTGTAGGTCTTTTAATTGGCGATAAAATACCGCG
>NW_024532748.1:0-9471 GCF_016097555.1 Gigantopelta aegis
CAACTGATGCTATTAATCAGGTTAATCCAGTTGGTGTTCAATCACCGGAGTTAAACAACATAGGGCCAGGTTAGTACTTGAATGGGTGACCGCCTGGGAACACTGGGTGCTGGAGACGTTTTATTTTCCTGCTAAAAAAACAACCCCACTAATTTTCTTTTTAAATTTTTTTTGTTGTTGTTTTTTATCTCATAAGATAAGTTTGAATTTCGTAAATATTTTAAATATTCAGAATGTGTTATTTGTCAACTAATACAGTTAACCATGTTTCAAAATAGCATTCGTATACATGTACATTTGTAATGTCATATTTGTTCTGTCATTGTTGTCTATGGCTATACCAACTAGAAAACACCGGTCCGACTCGGTTACTGGTGAAGTCAGAGGTTGTGCCCAGAATGGACGTGCCTGAATCTGATGGAATATAGGTACGTTAATACAGTCCACCCACCCTACACCGGATCTCCTCCCTATAGGTAGTACTAAACCAAATAACTTTTGGCTGGGTCAAAGTTGGAGGTGCACCGAACTTTTGATAGAGAAGCTAACACCACAAGTCCCGTGATTGGTTATATAAATGTGAGTGTGTTGGTTGTAAAAATCATTAGTTTTATCTGGGCAAAATATGTCTGCAATTTTATTTCATCTAGTACCACTGTGTCAAGTAGCCTTGTGCTCAGGTCAGGTCAGGTCAGAGAGTTTAACCTGCCTATTCAGAGCAAGCTGTTGTAGCGCACGCCTGTCCTGGGCGCAGGTGTCGGCCTCAGTCGGTTCCTCCGTCCAGGACAGGAATGGGGTGGGGAGGGTGGGGGAGGCGCCTGCACTATCAGGTGCAAAGCCTTGTGCTGGAAACATGTATGGGGTACCTGTTAAAAAGAAAAAGAAGTAACATTTTGTGCGGAACTAGGGTAGTCACAGACGCTACCCGTTATCTCTAAAATGAGCAGCTTCACTCGTAATCTTTTCTGATTTACTTTAAGGGTGAGGGGTGGTAGCCACATGTTACTATTGTCGTCTATGGAATTTTATTTGGCAATATACACCCATCAGCGCATTTTAGCAACGTATGGTCCGCTTATTACTCCGATGGGTGACGGCCTGGCCAAACCGGGTACCGTAGACATACAAAAACAGTTCTTTAGCATATTAATGTCTATTTATCAATTTTGTAAGTTTTCTGTACGACATTAAAATGTTGAACTGTTTAGCGTTGGTCTTTTGTTAATTATATTTATTTTATGACAATGCGTCATTACAAAATTATTATATATTTATGAAGATGACGTAATCATAAAAAGCATATTATTATCATCCAAGTGCAAAAGTTAAACTTTTTTTGTTTAACGACACCACTAGAGCACATTGATTTATTAATCATCGGCTATTGGATGTGAAACGTTTTGGTAATTCTGACATATAGTCTTAAGAGAGGAAACCCGCTACATCTTTTCATTAGCAGCAAGGGATCACTTACATTAACCATCCTAGAGGCCTTTGATACACGTCATGGTGCACTGGCTAGAACGAGAAATAGCCCAATGGGTCCACAGATGAGGATCGATCCTAGACCGACCGCGCATCAAGCTAGCGTTTTACCACTGGGCTACGTCTGCCCCATCTAAGTGCTATACACGAGACAATGGGCCAATTATAACTACAGCAATTGAGTACATAACACTTTCGTGTGATGTGGGTGGCCCTGATAAGGGCCTTAAGGAGTGGGGTCCTCTCGTGACTGCAGTTTAGGCTTTCTTTGCCTTGACGACTTTCTTTTTGGGCGTTTTGACCTTTTTTGGCTTTGCTGCCACCTTTGCTTTCTTGGGCGTCTTTGCTTTCTTTGGTTTTGCGGTCTTCTTAGGGGACTTGGTTTTCTTAGCTGCAGGCTTAGCTTTCTTGTCTCCTGCCGACTTCTTGGTTGCCTTCTTGATGGGAGTTTTAACCTTCTTTGGCTTCTCAACAGCAGTCTTCTTGGCAGCAGGTTTCTTTTCTGCTTTCTTCTCGCCGAGACGAAATGAACCTGCAGCACCTGTGCCTTTAGCCTGTTTCAGTATTCCACTCTGAACACCATTCTTCAAAGCAGTCTTGAGACGGGCATTGATTGCCTTCGGGTTGTCTCCAACTTTGTAGTTGGCCATGACGTACTTGAGAAGTGCCTGTCTGGACGAGCCACCCCTCTCCTTCAGTGCGGTGACTGCATCTTTCACCATACTAGAATACGATGGGTGATCCGCTGGCTTCTTAGGCTTGGATACTTTCTTTTTTGGTGTTTTAACTTGAGTAGACTCCGTCATTTTTACCTTCAGTGATGCTATATTTCTCCTAATTCGATCAACGACTTACTCCTAACAGTATCAATCCGATTGTGTCCCCAGCCTCAGATCCCGCCACGCTCTCAAAATCGCGCGGACGTCGTCGAACTCGTCGTTTTCGGCTCAGCTGATCAGCCGCCATGGCTGGAAAACAACCGTTTGCTAGTGTGCATTGAATATTGTAAACCATATTTATTTCAATAAAATTGATTAATTAGAAACTTAATTTTGCTACCACCTTTTAGGAGACATAATGTACTATCTAACTTTCGAAAACAGAAATCGTGTGCGGTCTTTAAAGACTGAAAATCTAGTGATAAAGCGCAATAAAATGGCCAAACAAGTTAAAACTTTTGTCATTTTTGTTACAAAATACACATTTCGAAAAAGTGTATACCAAAAATCACACATTACACTTTCGAAGTACATCCATTGTAGGTGTCCAGATATAACTATTTGAAGGAAAAAGGTAAAGTTTAATGCAGTGAGGTCTGGAAACAAATCATGTATCAAACACAAAAACATAGGCTTGTAAAAACAAAGATGCCGGTCGTCAGTTGAGTATTTGTTGTTGTATACTGATTAATATAATGCAATACTAACGATTAAGCTATTCAAAACTATAAACTAATTGCATTTTATTCTTCTGTTATATTTCTTAAAACGTACTATATTAGCATTTAACATTAGATAAATTAGCGGAACTTGTCATTATTAATCAACCATTTATGTCGGAGTGATGTCCACCGGTACGGGTGTACACACACATACACCCCCCCCCCCCCCCCCCCCCCCCCCCCCCCCCCCCCCCCCCCCCCCCCCCACCCACCCCCACACACACACACGCACACAAAAATACACATACAGAGAGAGAGAGAGAGAGATAGAGAGGAGAGAGACGAGAGAGAGAGAGAGAGAGAGAGAGAGAGAGAGAGAGAGAGAGAGAGAGAGAGAGAGAGAGGTACACGAACACATGCTCACACATCCACTCACGTTTGTTATAACAACAACGGCCCCCACCCAGACCGAGCAAGGCCACAATACTGTCTTATCTCTCACCAACCAGTAAACTACTGTTCTGGACAGCCCAGATAGCTGAGGTGTGTGTCCTGGACAGTGTGCTTGAACCTCAGTTGGATATAAGAACAAATCTAGGTACAAATGAAATGAATAAATGAAAGCAATACATGTTTTATTTTGTGGCTAGAAATAATTAAATTATGCGTTATTGTTTGGTGTTGAGTTTTGGTTTTGGTGGACGGGGGGGGGGGGGGGGGGGGGGGGGGGGGGGGGGGGGTGGGGTGAGAGTGTGTGGCATAATCAGTTGGCATTTTGTAAAACATCTTATATTTTGTTGTTGTTTTTGTTTTTAAATATCAATAATTTATTATTTGTCAGTTACGTTTTGATCCAATTAAGTAGTTTATTTATTTTGAAATGGTCCAACTGATGCTATTAATCAGGTTAATCCAGTTGGTGTTCAATCACCGGAGTTAAACAACATAGGGCCAGGTTAGTACTTGAATGGGTGACCGCCTGGGAACACTGGGTGCTGGAGACGTTTTATTTTCCTGCTAAAAAAACAACCCCACTAATTTCTTTTTAAATTTTTTTTGTTGTTGTTTTTTATCTCATAAGATAAGTTTGAATTTCGTAAATATTTTAAATATTCAGAATGTGTTATTTGTCAATTACGTTCCAATTAAGTAATTCATTTATCAGTGAACTAATACAGTTAACCATGTTTCAAAATAGCATTCGTATACATGTACATTTGTAATGTCATATTTGTTCTGTCATTGTTGTCTATGGCTATACCAACTAGAAAACACCGGTCCGACTCGGTTACTGGTGAAGTCAGAGGTTGTGCCCAGAATGGACGTGCCTGAATCTGATGGAATATAGGTACGTTAATACAGTCCACCCACCCTACACCGGATCTCCTCCCTATAGGTAGTACTAAACCAAATAACTTTTGGCTGGGTCAAAGTTGGAGGTGCACCGAACTTTTGATAGAGAAGCTAACACCACAAGTCCCGTGATTGGTTATATAAATGTGAGTGTGTTGGTTGTAAAAATCATTAGTTTTATCTGGGCAAAATATGTCTGCAATTTTATTTCATCTAGTACCACTGTGTCAAGTAGCCTTGTGCTCAGGTCAGGTCAGGTCAGAGAGTTTAACCTGCCTATTCAGAGCAAGCTGTTGTAGCGCACGCCTGTCCTGGGCGCAGGTGTCGGCCTCAGTCGGTTCCTCCGTCCAGGACAGGAATGGGGTGGGGAGGGTGGGGGAGGCGCCTGCACTATCAGGTGCAAAGCCTTGTGCTGGAAACATGTATGGGGTACCTGTTAAAAAGAAAAAGAAGTAACATTTTGTGCGGAACTAGGGTAGTCACAGACGCTACCCGTTATCTCTAAAATGAGCAGCTTCACTCGTAATCTTTTCTGATTTACTTTAAGGGTGAGGGGTGGTAGCCACATGTTACTATTGTCGTCTATGGAATTTTATTTGGCAATATACACCCATCAGCGCATTTTAGCAACGTATGGTCCGCTTATTACTCCGATGGGTGACGGCCTGGCCAAACCGGGTACCGTAGACATACAAAAACAGTTCTTTAGCATATTAATGTCTATTTATCAATTTTGTAAGTTTTCTGTACGACATTAAAATGTTGAACTGTTTAGCGTTGGTCTTTTGTTAATTATATTTATTTTATGACAATGCGTCATTACAAAATTATTATATATTTATGAAGATGACGTAATCATAAAAAGCATATTATTATCATCCAAGTGCAAAAGTTAAACTTTTTTTGTTTAACGACACCACTAGAGCACATTGATTTATTAATCATCGGCTATTGGATGTGAAACGTTTTGGTAATTCTGACATATAGTCTTAAGAGAGGAAACCCGCTACATCTTTTCATTAGCAGCAAGGGATCACTTACATTAACCATCCTAGAGGCCTTTGATACACGTCATGGTGCACTGGCTAGAACGAGAAATAGCCCAATGGGTCCACAGATGAGGATCGATCCTAGACCGACCGCGCATCAAGCTAGCGTTTTACCACTGGGCTACGTCTGCCCCATCTAAGTGCTATACACGAGACAATGGGCCAATTATAACTACAGCAATTGAGTACATAACACTTTCGTGTGATGTGGGTGGCCCTGATAAGGGCCTTTAAGGAGTGGGGTCCTCTCGTGACTGCAGTTTAGGCTTTCTTTGCCTTGACGACTTTCTTTTTGGGCGTTTTGACCTTTTTTGGCTTTGCTGCCACCTTTGCTTTCTTGGGCGTCTTTGCTTTCTTTGGTTTTGCGGTCTTCTTAGGGGACTGGTTTTTCTTAGCTGCAGGCTTAGCTTTCTTGTCTCCTGCCGACTTCTTGGTTGCCTTCTTGATGGGAGTTTTAACCTTCTTTGGCTTCTCAACAGCAGTCTTCTTGGCAGCAGGTTTCTTTTCTGCTTTCTTCTCGCCGAGACGAAATGAACCTGCAGCACCTGTGCCTTTAGCCTGTTTCAGTATTCCACTCTGAACACCATTCTTCAAAGCAGTCTTGAGACGGGCATTGATTGCCTTCGGGTTGTCTCCAACTTTGTAGTTGGCCATGACGTACTTGAGAAGTGCCTGTCTGGACGAGCCACCCCTCTCCTTCAGTGCGGTGACTGCATCTTTCACCATACTAGAATACGATGGGTGATCCGCTGGCTTCTTAGGCTTGGATACTTTCTTTTTTGGTGTTTTAACTTGAGTAGACTCCGTCATTTTTACCTTCAGTGATGCTATATTTCTCCTAATTCGATCAACGACTTACTCCTAACAGTATCAATCCGATTGTGTCCCCAGCCTCAGATCCCGCCACGCTCTCAAAATCGCGCGGACGTCGTCGAACTCGTCGTTTTCGGCTCAGCTGATCAGCCGCCATGGCTGGAAAACAACCGTTTGCTAGTGTGCATTGAATATTGTAAACCATATTTATTTCAATAAAATTGATTAATTAGAAACTTAATTTTGCTACCACCTTTTAGGAGACATAATGTACTATCTAACTTTCGAAAACAGAAATCGTGTGCGGTCTTTAAAGACTGAAAATCTAGTGATAAAGCGCAATAAAATGGCCAAACAAGTTAAAACTTTTGTCATTTTTGTTACAAAATACACATTTCGAAAAAGTGTATACCAAAAATCACATTACACTTTCGAAGTACATCCATTGTAGGTGTCCAGATATAACTATTTGAAGGAAAAAGGTAAAGTTTAATGCAGTGAGGTCTGGAAACAAATCATGTATCAAACACAAAAACATAGGCTTGTAAAAACAAAGATGCCGGTCGTCAGTTGAGTATTTGTTGTTGTATACTGATTAATATAATGCAATACTAACGATTAAGCTATTCAAAACTATAAACTAATTGCATTTTATTCTTCTGTTATATTTCTTAAAACGTACTATATTAGCATTTAACATTAGATAAATTAGCGGAACTTGTCATTATTAATCAACCATTTATGTCGGAGTGATGTCCACCGGTACGGGTGTACACACACATACACCCCCCACCCCCCCCCCCCCCCCCCCCCCACCCCACCCCCCCCCCACACACACACAAACACACACACACGCACAAAAAAATACACATACAGAGAGAGACAGAGAGAGATAGACGAGAGAGAGAGAGAGAGAGAGAGAGAGAGAGAGAGAGAGAGAGAGAGAGAGAGAGAGAGAGAGAGAGAGAGAGAGAGGTACACGAACACATGCTCACACATCCACTCACGTTTGTTATAACAACAACGGCCCCCACCCAGACCGAGCAAGGCCACAATACTGTCTTATCTCTCACCAACCAGTAAACTACTGTTCTGGACAGCCCAGATAGCTGAGGTGTGTGCTGGACAGTGTGCTTGAACCTCAGTTGGATATAAGAACAAATCTAGGTACAAATGAAATGAATAAATGAAAGCAATACATGTTTTATTTTGTGGCTAGAAATAATTAAATTATGCGTTATTGTTTGGTGTTGAGTTTTGGTTTTGGTGGACGGGGGGGGGGGGGGGGGGGGGGGGGGGGGGGGGGTGGGGTGAGAGTGTGTGGCATAATCAGTTGGCATTTTGTAAAACATCTTATATTTTGTTGTTGTTTTTGTTTTTAAATATCAATAATTTATTATTTGTCAGTTACGTTTGATCCAATTAAGTAGTTTATTTATTTTGAAATGGTCCAACTGATGCTATTAATCAGGTTAATCCAGTTGGTGTTCAATCACCGGAGTTAAACAACATAGGGCCAGGTTAGTACTTGAATGGGTGACCGCCTGGGAACACTGGGTGCTGGAGACGTTTTATTTTCCTGCTAAAAAAACAACCCCACTAATTTCTTTTTAAATTTTTTTTGTTGTTGTTTTTTATCTCATAAGATAAGTTTGAATTTCGTAAATATTTTAAATATTCAGAATGTGTTATTTGTCAATTACGTTCCAATTAAGTAATTCATTTATCAGTGAACTAATACAGTTAACCATGTTTCAAAATAGCATTCGTATACATGTACATTTGTAATGTCATATTTGTTCTGTCATTGTTGTCTATGGCTATACCAACTAGAAAACACCGGTCCGACTCGGTTACTGGTGAAGTCAGAGGTTGTGCCCAGAATGGACGTGCCTGAATCTGATGGAATATAGGTACGTTAATACAGTCCACCCACCCTACACCGGATCTCCTCCCTATAGGTAGTACTAAACCAAATAACTTTTGGCTGGGTCAAAGTTGGAGGTGCACCGAACTTTTGATAGAGAAGCTAACACCACAAGTCCCGTGATTGGTTATATAAATGTGAGTGTGTTGGTTGTAAAAATCATTAGTTTTATCTGGGCAAAATATGTCTGCAATTTTATTTCATCTAGTACCACTGTGTCAAGTAGCCTTGTGCTCAGGTCAGGTCAGGTCAGAGAGTTTAACCTGCCTATTCAGAGCAAGCTGTTGTAGCGCACGCCTGTCCTGGGCGCAGGTGTCGGCCTCAGTCGGTTCCTCCGTCCAGGACAGGAATGGGGTGGGGAGGGTGGGGGAGGCGCCTGCACTATCAGGTGCAAAGCCTTGTGCTGGAAACATGTATGGGGTACCTGTTAAAAAGAAAAAGAAGTAACATTTTGTGCGGAACTAGGGTAGTCACAGACGCTACCCGTTATCTCTAAAATGAGCAGCTTCACTCGTAATCTTTTCTGATTTACTTTAAGGGTGAGGGGTGGTAGCCACATGTTACTATTGTCGTCTATGGAATTTTATTTGGCAATATACACCCATCAGCGCATTTTAGCAACGTATGGTCCGCTTATTACTCCGATGGGTGACGGCCTGGCCAAACCGGGTACCGTAGACATACAAAAACAGTTCTTTAGCATATTAATGTCTATTTATCAATTTTGTAAGTTTTCTGTACGACATTAAAATGTTGAACTGTTTAGCGTTGGTCTTTTGTTAATTATATTTATTTTATGACAATGCGTCATTACAAAATTATTATATATATTTATGAAGATGACGTAATCATAAAAAGCATATTATTATCATCCAAGTGCAAAAGTTAAACTTTTTTTGTTTAACGACACCACTAGAGCACATTGATTTATTAATCATCGGCTATTGGATGTGAAACGTTTTGGTAATTCTGACATATAGTCTTAAGAGAGGAAACCCGCTACATCTTTTCATTAGCAGCAAGGGATCACTTACATTAACCATCCTAGAGGCCTTTGATACACGTCATGGTGCACTGGCTAGAACGAGAAATAGCCCAATGGGTCCACAGATGAGGATCGATCCTAGACCGACCGCGCATCAAGCTAGCGTTTTACCACTGGGCTACGTCTGCCCCATCTAAGTGCTATACACGAGACAATGGGCCAATTATAACTACAGCAATTGAGTACATAACACTTTCGTGTGATGTGGGTGGCCCTGATAAGGGCCTTTAAGGAGTGGGGTCCTCTCGTGACTGCAGTTTAGGCTTTCTTTGCCTTGACGACTTTCTTTTTGGGCGTTTTGACCTTTTTTTTGGCTTTGCTGCCACCTTTGCTTTCTTGGGCGTCTTAGGCTTGGATACTTTCTTTTTTGGTGTTTTTAACTTGAGTAGACTCCGTCCATTTTTACCTCCAGTGATGC
>NW_024532750.1:0-6244 GCF_016097555.1 Gigantopelta aegis
TTTTATATTAAAAATATCATGTGCCAATAGTGGGTTAATGTCTTTAGTTTCCATTAACATTGTTAATTTTTTATGTATGAAATTCTGAAAACTCAAATTTGTAAAGAAGTTGATTTTTATTGTCATTTTGACATATTTATAGGGTGCTAAGTTATATTTTAGGCAAATTTGTAGTTTTATGCAAAATTTAAAGTAAATTTTAAGAAAAACTTTACCAAAAACATAATTAAATTTGTTGTCACTATTGTGCCTTCTGTTCTTATTTGTACATAACAATAAGGTTGTTAAACATATACTTAGATCTCCAGATAATTTTTTTTTTTAATAATCACTTAGTTAGCTCTCATGAAAAGTATTTTGAGTTTATACTAGATTCAGAACCAATTTTTTCAGATCTGATTACCTGCCTTGGATTAAGTTGATAATTTATTTTATTGTTAAAGCTGTATTACCTAATGTTACTAGCTAAATAAAATGCTGGATTACAGATTGTAGGAATACATCTAATGTACATATTGTATTCATCAGGATTAGAAAATAATGCAAGAAAATAGATGTTCGGGTAATTTTGTCATTTAAAAATAGTTTTTTTCAGTAATTAATCAAAAATAAATGTGTTAAAGCTGCATGATAATTCCAGATATCACAACTATTAAAACCTCCAACTACAGTAGGCTATAAATAAAATACAGTCAGGAATATTGGTGGCTGCCAATAGTTTTGATGGTTCATTATGAAAATCAGCATGGCCGATGGATTTGAAATTCGCACACCTGGTAACTTGAAGACACCCACATCCAGCATACAGGATTTCCTCCCAACACTAATGTTCAGGACATTAAGTCATTACTTCATACAGGTACAGTCATGTTTGTGTTTCCTTCCTCAGACAGTGTATTTTTTTAATACTGATATTTCTTTGATGTGCCTGTTAAGGTCTTCATAATCTAGGGGTCAATCAAGTGCATGTGTTTTAATGGAATTCTTTAAAGGGGTAGAGGTACTCTGACTATCTTTGTTGTCTCTACATATATACCTGAGTACACACACCCAACTGAAAGTAAATATCTTCAGGAGTTTTATTTTAAAACATTTTGTTGTTTAATATGACATATTGCATTTGTACAAAACTATATGCAATATATATGCTTTTTGAGGTGTACATTATATTAGGTTGCACTGTAGAAACAACAGTTTCAGTGAGGTTGTCAGTTTATGTCAGAATACACCAGATCCTGGTTGTCATAAAGACACATAGCTGGACACTTTTTGAAAAATGTATGTTATCAGTATAGGTAGTACTAAACCAAATAACTTCCGGCTGGGTCAAAGTGCGAGGTGCACCGAACTTTTGATAGAGAAGTGAACACCACAAGTCCTGTGATTGGTTATAAATGTGAGTGTGTTGGTTGTAAAAAATAATAGTTTCATCTGGGTAAAAAAAAATTGCAATTTTATTTCATCTAGTACCAATGTGTCAAGTAGCCTTGTGCTTGAAACATGTATGGGGTACCTGTAAAAAAAAGTACTCGAATTTTGTGCGAAACTAGGGTAGTCACAGACGCTACCCGTTATCTCAGAAACGAGCAGCTTGACCCCCATTTTTTTCTGATTCACTTTAAGTGTAAGGGGTGGTAGTATTTATATCCGTGGCGTTTATGTCGGTTGATACGTTGCAGGTAGGAGTTTTAGCCACATATGTTACTATTGTCGTCTATGGGATTTGATTTGGTAGTATACACCCTATAGCACATATTCAGTGCATAGTAAAAAATATTATGATTTTGTCATTTTATTTAATTAAACTATACTGGTTGATAAATTAGCCATCACTCGATCATGCAAGTTCACAATGACCTTGACCTTGACAATAATCTCTGTACATGGCTCTGAATGGAGTTTGAATCAAAGTTAGCACTGAAGAAAAGTTGGTTTTGGCCTATAATTCATACTGTAAAGATTTCAATAATTTCTTTTTACATGGTATTTGACTTGCCATATACAACTGCTCTTAAATATGGTATTATATATAAGCAACCTGAACTAAGATTTTAATAGCAATTTATTTTTATATTAAAAATATCATGTGCCAATAGTGGGTTAATGTCTTTAGTTTCCATTAACATTGTTAATTTTTTATGTATGAAATTCTGAAAACTCAAATTTGTAAAGAAGTTGATTTTTATTGTCATTTTGACATATTTATAGGGTGCTAAGTTATATTTTAGACAAATTTGTAGTTTTATGCAAAATTTAAAGTAAATTTTAAGAAAAACTTTACCAAAAACATAATTAAATTTGTTGTCACTATTGTGCCTTCTGTTCTTATTTGTACATAACAATAAGGTTGTTAAACATATACTTAGATCTCCAGATAATTTTTTTTTTTTAATAATCACTTAGTTAGCTCTCATGAAAAGTATTTTGAGTTTATACTAGATTCAGAACCAATTTTTTCAGATCTGATTACCTGCCTTGGATTAAGTTGATAATTTATTTTATTGTTAAAGCTGTATTACCTAATGTTACTAGCTAAATAAAATGCTGGATTACAGATTGTAGGAATACATCTAATGTACATATTGTATTCATCAGGATTAGAAAATAATGCAAGAAAATAGATGTTCGGGTAATTTTGTCATTTAAAAATAGTTTTTTTCAGTAATTAATCAAAAATAAATGTGTTAAAGCTGCATGATAATTCCAGATATCACAACTATTAAAACCTCCAACTACAGTAGGCTATAAATAAAATACAGTCAGGAATATTGGTGGCTGCCAATAGTTTTGATGGTTCATTATGAAAATCAGCATGGCCGATGGATTTGAAATTCGCACACCTGGTAACTTGAAGACACCCACACCCAGCATACAGGATTTCCTCCCAACACTAATGTTCAGGACATTAAGTCATTACTTCATACAGGTACAGTCATGTTTGTGTTTCCTTCCTCAGACAGTGTATTTTTTTAATACTGATATTTCTTTGATGTGCCTGTTAAGGTCTTCATAATCTAGGGGTCAATCAAGTGCATGTGTTTTAATGGAATTCTTTAAAGGGGTAGAGGTACTCTGACTATCTTTGTTGTCTCTACATATATACCTGAGTACACACACCCAACTGAAAGTAAATATCTTCAGGAGTTTTATTTTAAAACATTTTGTTGTTTAATATGACATATTGCATTTGTACAAAACTATATGCAATATATATGCTTTTTGAGGTGTACATTATATTAGGTTGCACTGTAGAAACAACAGTTTCAGTGAGGTTGTCAGTTTATGTCAGAATACACCAGATCCTGGTTGTCATAAAGACACATAGCTGGACACTTTTTGAAAAAAATGTATGTTATCAGTATATAGGTAGTACTAAACCAAATAACTTCCGGCTGGGTCAAAGTGCGAGGTGCACCGAACTTTTGATAGAGAAGTGAACACCACAAGTCCTGTGATTGGTTATAAATGTGAGTGTGTTGGTTGTACAAAATAATAGTTTCATCTGGGTAAAAAAAAATTGCAATTTTATTTCATCTAGTACCAATGTGTCAAGTAGCCTTGTGCTTGAAACATGTATGGGGTACCTGTAAAAAAAAGTACTCGAATTTTGTGCGAAACTAGGGTAGTCACAGACGCTACCCGTTATCTCAGAAACGAGCAGCTTGACCCCCATTTTTTTCTGATTCACTTTAAGTGTAAGGGGTGGTAGTATTTATATCCGTGGCGTTTATGTCGGTTGATACGTTGCAGGTAGGAGTTTTAGCCACATATGTTACTATTGTCGTCTATGGGATTTGATTTGGTAGTATACACCCTATAGCACATATTCAGTGCATAATAAAAAATATTATGATTTTGTCATTTTATTTAATTAAACTATACTGGTTGATAAATTAGCCATCACTCGATCATGCAAGTTCACAATGACCTTGACCTTGACAATAATCTCTGTACATGGCTCTGAATGGAGTTTGAATCAAAGTTAGCACTGAAGAAAAGTTGGTTTTGGCCTATAATTCATACTGTAAAGATTTCAATAATTTCTTTTTACATGGTATTTGACTTGCCATATACAACTGCTCTTAAATATGGTATTATATATAAGCAACCTGAACTAAGATTTTAATAGCAATTTATTTTTATATTAAAAATATCATGTGCCAATAGTGGGTTAATGTCTTTAGTTTCCATTAACATTGTTAATTTTTTATGTATGAAATTCTGAAAACTCAAATTTGTAAAGAAGTTGATTTTTATTGTCATTTTGACATATTTATAGGGTGCTAAGTTATATTTTAGACAAATTTGTAGTTTTATGCAAAATTTAAAGTAAATTTTTTAAGAAAAACTTTACCAAAAACATAATTAAATTTGTTGTCACTATTGTGCCTTCTGTTCTTATTTGTACATAACAATAAGGTTGTTAAACATATACTTAGATCTCCAGATAATTTTTTTTTTTAATAATCACTTAGTTAGCTCTCATGAAAAGTATTTTGAGTTTATACTAGATTCAGAACCAATTTTTTCAGATCTGATTACCTGCCTTGGATTAAGTTGATAATTTATTTTATTGTTAAAGCTGTATTACCTAATGTTACTAGCTAAATAAAATGCTGGATTACAGATTGTAGGAATACATCTAATGTACATATTGTATTCATCAGGATTAGAAAATAATGCAAGAAAATAGATGTTCGGGTAATTTTGTCATTTAAAAATAGTTTTTTTCAGTAATTAATCAAAAATAAATGTGTTAAAGCTGCATGATAATTCCAGATATCACAACTATTAAAACCTCCAACTACAGTAGGCTATAAATAAAATACAGTCAGGAATATTGGTGGCTGCCAATAGTTTTGATGGTTCATTATGAAAATCAGCATGGCCGATGGATTTGAAATTCGCACACCTGGTAACTTGAAGACACCCACATCCAGCATACAGGATTTCCTCCCAACACTAATGTTCAGGACATTAAGTCATTACTTCATACAGGTACAGTCATGTTTGTGTTTCCTTCCTCAGACAGTGTATTTTTTTAATACTGATATTTCTTTGATGTGCCTGTTAAGGTCTTCATAATCTAGGGGTCAATCAAGTGCATGTGTTTTAATGGAATTCTTTAAAGGGGTAGAGGTACTCTGACTATCTTTGTTGTCTCTACATATATACCTGAGTACACACACCCAACTGAAAGTAAATATCTTCAGGAGTTTTATTTTAAAACATTTTGTTGTTTAATATGACATATTGCATTTGTACAAAACTATATGCAATATATATGCTTTTTGAGGTGTACATTATATTAGGTTGCACTGTAGAAACAACAGTTTCAGTGAGGTTGTCAGTTTATGTCAGAATACACCAGATCCTGGTTGTCATAAAGACACATAGCTGGACACTTTTTGAAAAATGTATGTTATCAGTATATAGGTAGTACTAAACCAAATAACTTCCGGCTGGGTCAAAGTGCGAGGTGCACCGAACTTTTGATAGAGAAGTGAACACCACAAGTCCTGTGATTGGTTATAAATGTGAGTGTGTTGGTTGTACAAAATAATAGTTTCATATGGGTAAAAAAAAATTGCAATTTTATTTCATCTAGTACCAATGTGTCAAGTAGCCTTGTGCTTGAAACATGTATGGGGTACCTGTAAAAAAAAGTACTCGAATTTTGTGCGAAACTAGGGTAGTCACAGACGCTACCCGTTATCTCAGAAACGAGCAGCTTGACCCCCATTTTTTTCTGATTCACTTTAAGTGTAAGGGGTGGTAGTATTTATATCCGTGGCGTTTATGTCGGTTGATACGTTGCAGGTAGGAGTTTTAGCCACATATGTTACTATTGTCGTCTATGGGATTTGATTTGGTAGTATACACCCTATAGCACATATTCAGTGCATAGTAAAAAATATTATGATTTTGTCATTTTATTTAATTAAACTATACTGGTTGATAAATTAGCCATCACTCGATCATGCAAGTTCACAATGACCTTGACCTTGACAATAATCTCTGTACATGGCTCTGAATGGAGTTTGAATCAAAGTTAGCACTCAAGAAAAGTTGGTTTTGGCCTATAATTCATACTGTAAAGATTTCAATAATTTCTTTTTACATGGTATTTGACTTGCCATATACAACTGCTCTTAAATATGGTATTATATATAAGCAACCTGAACTAAGATTTTAATAGCAATTTATTTTTATATTAAAAATATCATGTGCCAATAGTGGGTTA
>NW_024532751.1:0-9990 GCF_016097555.1 Gigantopelta aegis
GAGTTGTGTCTTCGTTCACCACTTTGAACTAGATCATCGACACATGATTATAACAAACGTAGAGAGTTGTGTCTTCGTTCACCACTTTGAACTGTATCATCGACACATGATTATAACAAACGTAGAGAGTTGTGTCTTCGTTCACCACTTTGAACTGATCATCGACACATGATTATAACAAACGTAGAGAGTTGTGTCTTCGTTCACCACTTTGAACTAGATCATCGACACATGATTATAACAAACGTAGAGAGTTGTGTCTTCGTTCACCACTTTGAACTGATCATCGATCACATGAT
The DNA here is from genome assembly GCF_016097555.1 of Gigantopelta aegis. Lineage (NCBI taxonomy): Eukaryota > Metazoa > Mollusca > Gastropoda > Neomphalida > Peltospiridae > Gigantopelta > Gigantopelta aegis. The sequence continues at coordinate 300 of NW_024532751.1, forward strand.
TATAACAAACGTAGAGAGTTGTGTCTTCGTTCACCACTTTGAACTAGATCATCGACACATGATTATAACAAACGTAGAGAGTTGTGTCTTCGTTCACCACTTTGAACTAGATCATCGACACATGATTATAACAAACGTAGAGAGTTGTGTCTTCGTTCACCACTTTGAACTGTATCATCGACACATGATTATAACAACACGTAACAAACGTAGAGAGTTGTGTCTTCGTTCACCACTTTGAACTATGATTATCATCGACACATGATTATAACAAACGTAGAGAGTTGTGTCTTCGTTCACCACTTTGAACTAGATCATCGACACATGATTATAACAAACGTAGAGAGTTGTGTCTTCGTTCACCACTTTGAACTAGATCATCGACACATGATTATAACAAACGTAGAGAGTTGTGTCTTCGTTCACCACTTTGAACTAGATCATCGACACATGATTATAACAAACGTAGAGAGTTGTGTCTTCGTTCACCACTTTGAACTAGATCATCGACACATGATTATAACAAACGTAGAGAGTTGTGTCTTCGTTCACCACTTTGAACTAGATCATCGACACATGATTATAACAAACGTAGAGAGTTGTGTCTTCGTTCACCACTTTGAACTAGATCATCGACACATGATTATAACAAACGTAGAGAGTTGTGTCTTCGTTCACCACTTTGAACTAGATCATCGACACATGATTATAACAAACGTAGAGAGTTGTGTCTTCGTTCACCACTTTGAACTGATCATCGACACATGATTATAACAAACGTAGAGAGTTGTGTCTTCGTTCACCACTTTGAACTAGATCATCGACACATGATTATAACAAACGTAGAGAGTTGTGTCTTCGTTCACCACTTTGAACTGATCATCGACACATGATTATAACAAACGTAGAGAGTTGTGTCTTCGTTCACCACTTTGAACTAGATCATCGACACATGATTATAACAAACGTAGAGAGTTGTGTCTTCGTTCACCACTTTGAACTAGATCATCGACACATGATTATAACAAACGTAGAGAGTTGTGTCTTCGTTCACCACTTTGAACTAGATCATCGACACATGATTATAACAAACGTAGAGAGTTGTGTCTTCGTTCACCACTTTGAACTAGATCATCGACACATGATTATAACAAACGTAGAGAGTTGTGTCTTCGTTCACCACTTTGGAACTAGATCATCGACACATGATTATAACAAACGTAGAGAGTTGTGTCTTCGTTCACCACTTTGAACTAGATCATCGACACATGATTATAACAAACGTAGAGAGTTGTGTCTTCGTTCACCACTTTGAACTAGATCATCGACACATGATTATAACAAACGTAGAGAGTTGTGTCTTCGTTCACCACTTTGAACTAGATCATCGACACATGATTATAACAAACGTAGAGAGTTGTGTCTTCGTTCACCACTTTGAACTAGATCATCGACACATGATTATAACAAACGTAGAGAGTTGTGTCTTCGTTCACCACTTTGAACTAGATCATCGACACATGATTATAACAAACGTAGAGAGTTGTGTCTTCGTTCACCACTTTGAACTAGATCATCGACACATGATTATAACAAACGTAGAGAGTTGTGTCTTCGTTCACCACTTTGAACTAGATCATCGACACATGATTATAACAAACGTAGAGAGTTGTGTCTTCGTTCACCACACTTTGAACTAGATCATCGACACATGATTATAACAAACGTAGAGAGTTGTGTCTTCGTTCACCACTTTGAACTAGATCATCGACACATGATTATAACAAACGTAGAGAGTTGTGTCTTCGTTCACCACTTTGAACTAGATCATCGACACATGATTATAACAAACGTAGAGAGTTGTGTCTTCGTTCACCACTTTGAACTAGATCATCGACACATGATTATAACAAACGTAGAGAGTTGTGTCTTCGTTCACCACTTTGAACTAGATCATCGACACATGATTATAACAAACGTAGAGAGTTGTGTCTTCGTTCACCACTTTGAACTAGATCATCATGATTATAACAAACGTAGAGATGTTCACCACTTTACTAATCATCGACAATGATTATAACAAACGTAGAGAGTTGTGTCTTCGTTCACCACTTTGAACTCATCGACACATGATTATAACAAACGTAGAGATCATCGACACATGATAGATATAACAAACGTAGAGAGTTGTGTCTTCGTTCACCACTTTGAACTAGATCATCGACACATGATTATAACAAACGTAGAGAGTTGTGTCTTCGTTCACCACTTTGAACTAGATCATCGACACATGATTATAACAAACGTAGAGAGTTGTGTCTTCGTTCACCACTTTGAACTAGATCATCGACACATGATTTAACAAACGTAGAGAGTTGTGTCTTCGTTCACCACTTTGAACTAGATCATCGACACATGATTATAACAAACGTAGAGAGTTGTGTCTTCGTTCACCACTTTGAACTAGATCATCGACACATGATTATAACAAACGTAGAGAGTTGTGTCTTCGTTCACCACTTTGAACTAGATCATCGACACATGATTATAACAAACGTAGAGAGTTGTGTCTTCGTTCACCACTTTGAACTAGATCATCGACACATGATTATAACAAACGTAGAGAGTTGTGTCTTCGTTCACCACTTTGAACTAGATCATCGACACATGATTATAACAAACGTAGAGAGTTGTGTCTTCGTTCACCACTTTGAACTGTATCATCGACACATGATTATAACAAACGTAGAGAGTTGTGTCTTCGTTCACCACTTTGAACTAGATCATCGACACATGATTATAACAAACGTAGAGAGTTGTGTCTTCGTTCACCACTTTGAACTCACCACTTTGAACTATCATCGACACATGATTATAACAAACGTAGAGAGTTGTGTCTTCGTTCACCACTTTGAACTAGATCATCGACACATGATTATAACAAACGTAGAGAGTTGTGTCTTCGTTCACCACTTTGAACTAGATCATCGACACATGATTATAACAAACGTAGAGAGTTGTGTCTTCGTTCACCACTTTGAACTAGATCATCGACACATGATTATAACAAACGTAGAGAGTTGTGTCTTCGTTCACCACTTTGAACTAGATCATCGACACATGATTATAACAAACGTAGAGAGTTGTGTCTTCGTTCACCACTTTGAACTAGATCATCGACACATGATTATAACAAACGTAGAGAGTTGTGTCTTCGTTCACCACTTTGAACTAGATCATCGACACATGATTATAACAAACGTAGAGAGTTGTGTCTTCGTTCACCACTTTGAACTAGATCATCGACACATGATTATAACAAACGTAGAGAGTTGTGTCTTCGTTCACCACTTTGAACTCGACACATGATTATAACAAACGTAGAGATCATCGACACATGATTATAACAAACGTAGAGAGTTGTGTCTTCGTTCACCACTTTGAACTAGATCATCGACACATGATTATAACAAACGTAGAGAGTTGTGTCTTCGTTCACCACTTTGAACTAGATCATCGACACATGATTATAACAAACGTAGAGAGTTGTGTCTTCGTTCACCACTTTGAACTAGATCATCGACACATGATTATAACAAACGTAGAGAGTTGTGTCTTCGTTCACCACTTTGAACTAGATCATCGACACATGATTATAACAAACGTAGAGAGTTGTGTCTTCGTTCACCACTTTGAACTAGATCATCGACACATGATTATAACAAACGTAGAGAGTTGTGTCTTCGTTCACCACTTTGAACTAGATCATCGACACATGATTATAACAAACGTAGAGAGTTGTGTCTTCGTTCACCACTTTGAACTAGATCATCGACACATGATTATAACAAACGTAGAGAGTTGTGTCTTCGTTCACCACTTTGAACTGTATCATCGACACATGATTATAACAAACGTAGAGAGTTGTGTCTTCGTTCACCACTTTGAACTAGATCATCGACACATGATTCACCATATCAACAAACGTAGAGAGTTGTGTCTTCGTTCACCACTTTGAACTAGATCATCGACACATGATTATAACAAACGTAGAGAGTTGTGTCTTCGTTCACCACTTTGAACTAGATCATCGACACATGATTATAACAAACGTAGAGAGTTGTGTCTTCGTTCACCACTTTGAACTAGATCATCGACACATGATTATAACAAACGTAGAGAGTTGTGTCTTCGTTCACCACTTTGAACTAGATCATCGACACATGATTATAACAAACGTAGAGAGTTGTGTCTTCGTTCACCACTTTGAACTAGATCATCGACACATGATTATAACAAACGTAGAGAGTTGTGTCTTCGTTCACCACTTTGAACTAGATCATCGACACATGATTATAACAAACGTAGAGAGTTGTGTCTTCGTTCACCACTTTGAACTAGATCATCGACACATGATTATAACAAACGTAGAGAGTTGTGTCTTCGTTCACCACTTTGAACGATCATCGACACATGATTATAACAAACGTAGAGAGTTGTGTCTTCGTTCACCACTTTGAACTGATCATCGACACATGATTATAACAAACGTAGAGAGTTGTGTCTTCGTTCACCACTTTGAACTAGATCATCGACACATGATTATAACAAACGTAGAGAGTTGTGTCTTCGTTCACCACTTTGAACTAGATCATCGACACATGATTATAACAAACGTAGAGAGTTGTGTCTTCGTTCACCACTTTGAACTAGATCATCGACACATGATTATAACAAACGTAGAGAGTTGTGTCTTCGTTCACCACTTTGAACTAGATCATCGACACATGATTATAACAAACGTAGAGAGTTGTGTCTTCGTTCACCACTTTGAACTAGATCATCGACACATGATTATAACAAACGTAGAGAGTTGTGTCTTCGTTCACCACTTTGAACTAGATCATCGACACATGATTATAACAAACGTAGAGAGTTGTGTCTTCGTTCACCACATGATTTTGAGACGTTGAACTAGATCATCGACACATGATTATAACAAACGTAGAGAGTTGTGTCTTCGTTCACCACTTTGAACTAGATCATCGACACATGATTATAACAAACGTAGAGAGTTGTGTCTTCGTTCACCACTTTGAACTAGATCATCGACACATGATTATAACAAACGTAGAGAGTTGTGTCTTCGTTCACCACTTTGAACTAGATCATCGACACATGATTATAACAAACGTAGAGAGTTGTGTCTTCGTTCACCACTTTGAACTAGATCATCGACACATGATTATAACAAACGTAGAGAGTTGTGTCTTCGTTCACCACTTTGAACTAGATCATCGACACATGATTATAACAAACGTAGAGAGTTGTGTCTTCGTTCACCACTTTGAACTAGATCATCGACACATGATTATAACAAACGTAGAGAGTTGTGTCTTCGTTCACCACTTTGAACTGTATCATCGACACATGATTATAACAAACGTAGAGAGTTGTGTCTTCGTTCACCACTTTGAACTAGATCATCGACACATGATTATAACAAACGTAGAGAGTTGTGTCTTCGTTCACCACTTTGAACTAGATCATCGACACATGATTATAACAAACGTAGAGAGTTGTGTCTTCGTTCACCACTTTGAACTAGATCATCGACACATGATTATAACAAACGTAGAGAGTTGTGTCTTCGTTCACCACTTTGAACTAGATCATCGACACATGATTATAACAAACGTAGAGAGTTGTGTCTTCGTTCACCACTTTGAACTAGATCATCGACACATGATTATAACAAACGTAGAGAGTTGTGTCTTCGTTCACCACTTTGAACTAGATCATCGACACATGATTATAACAAACGTAGAGAGTTGTGTCTTCGTTCACCACTTTGAACTAGATCATCGACACATGATTATAACAAACGTAGAGAGTTGTGTCTTCGTTCACCACTTTGAACTAGATCATCGACACATGATTATAACAAACGTAGAGAGTTGTGTCTTCGTTCACCACTTTGAACTAGAGATCATCGACACATGATTATAACAAACGTAGAGAGTTGTGTCTTCGTTCACCACTTTGAACTAGATCATCGACACATGATTATAACAAACGTAGAGAGTTGTGTCTTCGTTCACCACTTTGAACTAGATCATCGACACATGATTATAACAAACGTAGAGAGTTGTGTCTTCGTTCACCACTTTGAACTGATTATCATCGACACATGATTATAACAAACGTAGAGAGTTGTGTCTTCGTTCACCACTTTGAACTAGATCATCGACACATGATTATAACAAACGTAGAGAGTTGTGTCTTCGTTCACCACTTTGAACTAGATCATCGACACATGATTATAACAAACGTAGAGAGTTGTGTCTTCGTTCACCACTTTGAACTGTATCATCGACACATGATTATAACAAACGTAGAGAGGTGTCTTGTCTTCGTTCACCACTTTGAACTAGATCATCGACACATGATTATAACAAACGTAGAGAGTTGTGTCTTCGTTCACCACTTTGAACTAGATCATCGACACATGATTATAACAAACGTAGAGAGTTGTGTCTTCGTTCACCACTTTGAACTAGATCATCGACACATGATTATAACAAACGTAGAGAGTTGTGTCTTCGTTCACCACTTTGAACTAGATCATCGACACATGATTATAACAAACGTAGAGAGTTGTGTCTTCGTTCACCACTTTGAACTAGATCATCGACACATGATTATAACAAACGTAGAGAGTTGTGTCTTCGTTCACCACTTTGAACTAGATCATCGACACATGATTATAACAAACGTAGAGAGTTGTGTCTTCGTTCACCACTTTGAACTAGATCATCGACACATGATTATAACAAACGTAGAGAGTTGTGTCTTCGTTCACCACTTTGAACTAGATCATCGACACATGATTATAACAAACGTAGAGTTGTGTCTTGTTCTTCGTTCATCGACACTTTGAACTCACCACTTTGAACTAGATCATCGACACATGATTATAACAAACGTAGAGAGTTGTGTCTTCGTTCACCACTTTGAACTAGATCATCGACACATGATTATAACAAACGTAGAGAGTTGTGTCTTCGTTCACCACTTTGAACTAGATCATCGACACATGATTATAACAAACGTAGAGAGTTGTGTCTTCGTTCACCACTTTGAACTAGATCATCGACACATGATTATAACAAACGTAGAGAGTTGTGTCTTCGTTCACCACTTTGAACTAGATCATCGACACATGATTATAACAAACGTAGAGAGTTGTGTCTTCGTTCACCACTTTGAACTAGATCATCGACACATGATTATAACAAACGTAGAGAGTTGTGTCTTCGTTCACCACTTTGAACTAGATCATCGACACATGATTATAACAAACGTAGAGAGTTGTGTCTTCGTTCACCACTTTGAACTAGATCATCGACACATGATTATAACAAACGTAGAGAGTTGTGTCTTCGTTCACCACTTTGAACTGTATCATCGACACATGATTATAACAAACGTAGAGAGTTGTGTCTTCGTTCACCACTTTGAACTAGATCATCGACACATGATTATAACAAACGTAGAGAGTTGTGTCTTCGTTCACCACTTTGAACTAGATCATCGACACATGATTATAACAAACGTAGAGAGTTGTGTCTTCGTTCACCACTTTGAACTGTATCATCGACACATGATTATAACAAACGTAGAGAGTTGTGTCTTCGTTCACCACTTTGAACTAGATCATCGACACATGATTATAACAAACGTAGAGAGTTGTGTCTTCGTTCACCACTTTGAACTAGATCATCGACACATGATTATAACAAACGTAGAGAGTTGTGTCTTCGTTCACCACTTTGAACTAGATCATCGACACATGATTATAACAAACGTAGAGAGTTGTGTCTTCGTTCACCACTTTGAACTAGATCATCGACACATGATTATAACAAACGTAGAGAGTTGTGTCTTCGTTCACCACTTTGAACTAGATCATCGACACATGATTATAACAAACGTAGAGAGTTGTGTCTTCGTTCACCACTTTGAACTAGATCATCGACACATGATTATAACAAACGTAGAGAGTTGTGTCTTCGTTCACCACTTTGAACTAGATCATCGACACATGATTATAACAAACGTAGAGAGTTGTGTCTTCGTTCACCACTTTGAACTAGATCATCGACACATGATTATAACAAACGTAGAGAGTTGTGTCTTCGTTCACCACTTTGAACTAGATCATCGACACATGATTATAACAAACGTAGAGAGTTGTGTCTTCGTTCACCACTTTGAACTAGATCATCGACACATGATTATAACAAACGTAGAGAGTTGTGTCTTCGTTCACCACTTTGAACTAGATCATCGACACATGATTATAACAAACGTAGAGAGTTGTGTCTTCGTTCACCACTTTGAACTAGATCATCGACACATGATTATAACAAACGTAGAGAGTTGTGTCTTCGTTCACCACTTTGAACTAGATCATCGACACATGATTATAACAAACGTAGAGAGTTGTGTCTTCGTTCACCACTTTGAACTAGATCATCGATGATTATAACAAACGTAGAGAGTTGTGTCTTCGTTCACCACTTTGAACTAGATCATCGACACATGATTATAACAAACGTAGAGAGTTGTGTCTTCGTTCACCACTTTGAACTAGATCATCGACACATGATTATAACAAACGTAGAGAGTTGTGTCTTCGTTCACCACTTTGAACTAGATCATCGACACATGATTATAACAAACGTAGAGAGTTGTGTCTTCGTTCACCACTTTGAACTAGATCATCGACACATGATTATAACAAACGTAGAGAGTTGTGTCTTCGTTCACCACTTTGAACTAGATCATCGACACATGATTATAACAAACGTAGAGAGTTGTGTCTTCGTTCACCACTTTGAACTGATTATCATCGACACATGATTATAACAAACGTAGAGAGTTGTGTCTTCGTTCACCACATGATTATAACAAACGTAGAGAGTTGTGTCTTCGTTCACCACTTTGAACTGATCATCGACACATGATTATAAACGTAGAGAGTTGTGTCTTCGTTCACCACTTTGAACTAGATCATCGACACATGATTATAACAAACGTAGAGAGTTGTGTCTTCGTTCACCACTTTGAACTAGATCATCGACACATGATTATAACAAACGTAGAGAGTTGTGTCTTCGTTCACCACTTTCAACTAGATCATCGACACATGATTATAACAAACGTAGAGAGTTGTGTCTTCGTTCACCACTTTGAACTAGATCATCGACACATGATTATAACAAACGTAGAGAGTTGTGTCTTCGTTCACCACTTTGAACTAGATCATCGACACATGATTATAACAAACGTAGAGAGTTGTGTCTTCGTTCACCACTTTGAACTAGATCATCGACACATGATTATAACAAACGTAGAGAGTTGTGTCTTCGTTCACCACTTTGAACTAGATCATCGACACATGATTATAACAAACGTAGAGAGTTGTGTCTTCGTTCACCACTTTGAACTAGATCATCGACACATGATTATAACAAACGTAGAGAGTTGTGTCTTCGTTCACCACTTTGAACTAGATCATCGACACATGATTATAACAAACGTAGAGAGTTGTGTCTTCGTTCACCACTTTGAACTGATCATCGACACATGATTATAACAAACGTAGAGAGTTGTGTCTTCGTTCACC